>NC_047036.1:164766591-164971591 GCF_011762595.2 Tursiops truncatus | reverse complement strand
GTGGTAAAATTTACCATCTTAACCATTTTTAAGTATACAGTTCAGTGGTATTAAATACATTCACATGACAGGTATTGTGCAACCATCGCCACCATCCATCTTCATAACTCTTCTCATCTTCTAAAACTGAAATTCTGTATCCATTAAATGCTAACTCCCCATTCCCCTCCCCAGTCCCTGGCAACCACCATGATACTTTCTGTCTTTATGGCTTTGACTACTCTAAGTACTTCCTATAAAGGAAATCATACAGTATTTGTCCTTTTGTCACTGGCTTATTTCGTGTCTTAATGAAATAACGTCCTTAAGTTTCATCCACGTTGTAGCATGTGTCAGAATTTCCTTCCTTTTTAAGGCTGAATAATATTCTACTGTATGGATGGACCACATTTTGCCTATCCATTCATCTGTTGATGGACACTTGGGTTGCTTCCACCTTTTGGCTACTGTGAATGATGCTGCTACGAACATGGGTGTACAAATATATCTTTGAGACCATGCTTTCAAGTCTGTTGGGTATATATCCAGAAGTGGAATTGCTGGATCATGTGGTAATCCTATTTTTAATTTTTTTTGAGGAACCATCATACTGTTTTCCACGATGGCTATACCATTCTTTACATTCCCACAAACAGTTCATAAAGTTTCCAGTTTCTCCACATCTTGGCCAACCCTTGCTATTTTCTGTTGTTTTGATAGTAGCCATCCAAAGAGGTGTGAGGAGGTATCTCATTGTGGTTTTGATTTATATTTCCCTAATTATTAGTGACACTGAACATCTTTTCATGTGCTTTTTGGCCATTTTTATAGCTTCTTTGGAGAAATGTCTACTCAGGTCTTTTGCTCATTCTTGAATTGGGTTGTTTGGTTTTTGTTGTTGTTGAGTTTTAAGAGATTTCTATGTATTCTGGATATTAATCCCTATGTAATCTGGGTATTATATCAGATATGTAATTTGCAAATATTTTCTCCCATTCTGTGGGTTGCCTTTTTACTCTGTAGATAGTTTCTTTTGATGCACAAAATTAAAAAACTTTCATAAGGTTCAATTTGTCTATTTTTTCTTCCTTTTCTCTTTTTAGGCCACGCTGCGCGGCTTGCAGGATCTTAGTTCCCTGACCAGGGATTGAACCCAGGTCCACAGCAGTGAAAGCGCCAAGTCCTAACCACTGGACCGCCAGGGAATAATTCCCTGTCTATTTTTTCTTTTACCTGTAGGCACAATATTATTTTTAAAATGAAGCTATCAGTGAATGAATGGACAGTTAGATGGATGAGTGAGTGGGTGGGAGATGGACAGAGGATTGTACAATCGGGTGGGGGATGGACGGGTGTTTGAAGGAGTGGATGGATGGATAAATAGATGGTGGATGGGTGGATCAATGGATAAATGGATGGAATGTGAGTTGGTTAGGTAGGTGGGTAGAGGGACGGAGAGATGAGTGAGTGGGTGGGCGAATAGAAGACCTTATGAAAATATAGGTAGGGTGGCTGGGCAGGTGCAAAATTCTGGCCACAGATGGAGGACATCTTGGTGCACAACCTTGGCTCTTTTCAGATGAGTAGTAGCTTATCTTCTGACCCCACCTTGGCTCAGTTTAACTCCATGGGCACACACTCTCTTTTTCTAGGTTAAGCTTTCCTCCTATGTCTCTCTGGTTCTCCAAGAATCTTACCCTGGAGCTCAGATTGAACTGAGCCCTTGGCTGGTCTGCTGACCTTCTCAGTGGTAAGAACTCCTGGAAAAGAGCCTGCATCCTCCTGAGGATATGGTACCCAAGCACCTCTCCATGACGACTGTGGTCTGCTTTTAAGCCTTATCCCAGTCAACCAACCTCTCTCTGCAGCCTCACCCACTTCTCCATCAGGCACTAAAGCATCCCACCAGGTCCTCACTCTCCCTGCTACACCTCTTTCTGCTTCCACCCTGGTCTCCAGCCCAATTCCCACTCCACCCGCGCCCCTTCCCCTGGGGATGGCGGAGACACAGGATAAATTAGAGGAAGGAGTCACCCAGGTCAGCCTCCTACCTCCAGTCCAAGAACTTTTTTCTCCTCCCCAGGGTCCCCAGGCAGCCATGGATGTGGGTCTCTTGGTCCCGCCAGATGTACCCCAGGGTTGCGGCAAAACCCTGAGGCGACCGTGGGGCCGGCGTACGGCCGTGCGTCGGCAGCGGGAGTTCATGCCAGAAGAGAAGAAGGATACGGTTTACTGGGAGAAGCGGAGGAAGAACAACGAAGCGGCCAAGAGATCCCGGGAGAAGCGACGTCTCAATGACGCGGCCCTAGAGGGCAGGCTGGACGCATTGCTCGAGGAGAACGCTCTGCTCAGGACTGAGCTACGGGCTCTCAAACATCGCTTTGGCCTCCTGCCCCCCACTGGTGGTACCTGGACCCTGCCCACTCTGCTATGGGAGTCGCCCTGGGCTGGAGACCCCCACCCTAGGGCTGAACAGCTCCCCTCTCTTCCCGCTTCCCATGGCTGCCTCTTGAGACCGTGTTCCTTGGACGCTGGGGTTCCAGGATGCTGGGGCTGCCTGGTGGCTGCCAGCTGGACTGGCCTGGCCACTTCCCCCAGGTCCCTCCAGGACCCTGAACCCCCTACCCCCAAGAGAATGGACATGGCCTTGCAGAGTTCCCTTCCAGCTGCCTTCTTCAGCTGTCACCCCCTGGATAGACATGAGGGGCCCAGACCCGAGCTCAGGCCCTGCTGGAGGCTGTGGTCACCCATACCCCCTGGTTGCCGGGCCTCAGGGTGCTCAGATGTGTTGCTGACGCCCAGTGTTGATCCCGTGGGGTTGCCTCCTGGGGTGGCCTTCCCGGTCCCTGGGAAGGATCCAGAGGGTCTGGCTCAGCCCTCCCTGCCCCACAAATTGCGTATCAAGCCCCAAGCCTCAGGCAGAGTACCTTGGGGCTAGGGGGGTGGCTGGGCCCCCATCTGAAAGCTTCTCCTGGGCAAGGCCAGGCCTGCCAGGGTGCAGTGGGGGCTGATCGTGGGTTTGTCTGGGGGTATGAGTGGCTTGGCCTTGACCCAGCTCCCAAGACTGGGAAAGGCCTGTGGGAGGCCGTGGGTGCCCTGGCTGGGGGGAGGGTCCACTTCTTAGTGTCCAGACCAGACCTTTAAGAGGAGAGGCTGGGGTACCTTGGATCATACCATGGCTCCTATCCTGCCTAAAATATTTGTTTTGGGTAGTCATTTTTTCTTCCTTCTTCCATTCATCCATTCATCCACCCACTCATCCATCCATCCACCCACCCATCTACTCATTTGTCCATCCATCCATCTATCCACCCATCCATCCTTCCATCAGGCCATCCATCCATCCATCCATCCATCCATCCTTCCTTCCATCCATCCATCCATCCATCCACCCACCCACCCATCCTCCATCCATCCTTCCATCTATCCACCCATCCATCCTTCCATCAGTCCATTTATCCATCTACCCATCCACCCACCCATCCATCCTCCATCCATCCTTCCATCTGTCCATCTATCCATCCATCCATCCTTCCTTCCATCTATCTATTCAGCCATCTAACCACTCAGCCATCTAACCACATCAACTCACCCAACCATTCTCCCTTCCTTCCTCCCTCCCTTCCTTCGTTCTTTCATTCGTTCGTTCGTTCATTCATTTGTTCCTTCCTTCCCTCAATCTATCGATCCATCCTCCCAACCACTTTGCTATGAATCTACACACCTATCCATTCATCCATTTATCTATCTACACATATGTCTATCCATTTGTCGATTCTTTTATTCATTTAATCACTCATTCACGTGCTCATTTGGTTATTCATTCATTCATTCTCTCACTCATTTATTTACAATTCATAGTGCCCAACTTAGTAACAAGCGTGAGGACACCTTCCTGGCTTTGGGGTTCCTGTTCTAGGGGGGATGATGGGGGGCTAGGAACAGACATACTGAGGGCCATACTTGAAGGAGGACGTACTGTCTCAAGATGTCTGACCCCTCATTTCTTAGGGTCCCCTTGGGGTGCTTGCTTACCACCCAGTTTGGGGATCAGACTTATCCAGTTCAGATGGCTTTCTCTGTGTGTTGGGTCAGGGCCTTGCGCCATTGGAACAGGCCAGCAATATCTGAAGGGGGGGGTCAGTTTTCTCTCTGTCCCCAGCTGCTTGTGCCCCTGAAGACCTCTCAGCCCCAGCATACACAGTCCCAGCTGGATGGGAGAAAAGACCACTCTCCAGGTACCCTGGAGCCCCCAGAGCTCACCAAAACCCCTTCCCTCATCAGTCCTCACTCAGAACCCTCCTCTTTTTTTTTTTTTAAAAAAAATCATTTCAGAGCATTTGTTAGATTCTGGTTAAAAAAAGATCCCAGCTCCAATTGTGGGGAGAGCTGGGGTGGGGTGGGGTATGCCTCTGGGCTGGTGCAGCCGCTGAGCACTGGATGTCCCTGGTCAGCCAAGTCATTGGGCCATGGGTGCACCCTCCCCCCTCTGCCCTTACCAGGTTTGGAGGCTGGGCTCGTTCTCAGCCAGCCCAGTTTTATCATGGTCGCAGCACAGGGCACCCTGCATATCACGGCCTGGCCCTCCTCTGCCTGTTCACTCCTTGTTCTGGTCCCTCACCCATTCTCGGCCCTCCAGTGGGAGAAAACAAGTACCCAGCCAGGTCTCCCATCCTGCTGGTCACAGCTGCAGCAATCAGCCATGGGGGCCTTGGTGGGCACCTGACCTTCTGAGGACCTGCACTGCCAGTTCAGCTGTGCCCCTGAGCGAGGGTGGGGGGGCGCCCAATGTCCTGCCTTCTCCCCCACCTTTGGGCTGGGATTGGAGACTTACATCTCCCAAGAATGTCCTGGGGAGGCAGGAAGGAGGGCTGCCTGGAGGAGGCAACTCTGGCCTGTCCCTCCTCAGCCAGCACGCACAGCTGGGAGGGGGTAGACTGGAGGTGCAGAGAAGCCAGTTCTCAACACAAAGATGCCACACAGGGACTTCTCCGGTGGTCCAGTGGTAAAGGATGCACCTTCTAATGCAGGGGACTCAGGTTCGATCCTTGGTCGGGGAATTAAGATCCCACATGCTCTGGGGTAACCAAGCCCAGGCGCCACAACTACTGAGCCCGCCCGCCTCAACTAGAGATCCTGCGTGCCACAAAACTATAGAGCACACGTGCTCTGGAGCCTGCGTGCCACAACTACAGAGAGAAAAGCCTGCACACCACAACTAGAGAGAAGCCGGTGCGTCGCAATGAAAGATCCCACGTGCCACAACTAAGACCCCCCCCCCAAAAAAAAGATGCCACACAGTTGTGGCTGATCCTGCCTAGAGGATTTTAGTGCAGCCCTGGCCCTGGAAATATTAAAAAATGATAACAAGGAGAGGGAAGGACAAAGTGGGGGCATAGCATCTTGCTGCTGGGAGATGTGGGTAGCTTAGTGCTTCCTCTTGGTGATTCCACCCACCAGGTGTGTCTAAAGTGTCTGGGCCCAGCTTACTCACATCCCATGGACTCGGGGGTGGGGATTGGCTGCCCTTGGGTGACTCAAGCCCCTTTTAACCTTCCTGCTCCAGTTGAAAAAGCCTGGAGAAGGATCTGCCTAAAACAGATCATAGAATTTTGACATCAGGAGGGGCTCCAAGAATCTAGTGATGAGTGGTCATCCAGTCTCTACTTGAATTCCTCTAAGGATGGAGAACTCACTTCCTCCAAAACCCCATCACCATTCCTTCTCTAGAGCCAGAACCCACTTCTTGCAAACTTCTATCTCTGATCCTATTCTTACCAAGGGGGAGCCATTCAGACCCCCTACCCTCTACCTGGAGGTGGCTGGTGGAGCCTCCTGTTCCTCTTCTCCAAAGTAGAGACCATCACACCTACCTCAGATGGTTTGAGAAATTTAAAGCTCATTTACTGTGTGCATAGCATTTCATACACAAGTGCCTGACAAATATTAGCTCCTCTCTCCTTTTCCTTTTTAGAAAGCACTCATGCTCCCAGCCCCAGAGTAGTGCTGTCTTCAGGGGAAATGTCCTCTCATTCTTCAAAATTGTTTCCCTTCACTCTGGCCTGGCTCTTATTATTTTTTTGTCAATGCTGTTTATATATGATTGCTCTTGGAACTGAGTATGAATCATTTCTGCATTCATCACATACATATATTTTTTCAACAAATATTTTTTGGAGCTCCTACTGTGTGTAAAACAGGAACTGGATGAGGGAAAAAGTACTCCACACTGAGGAATTTGTAAGTGGAAACTTGCACAAATGTCTAGAATGTTCACCCAAGACGTGTTGATTACTGTCCTCCTGTGCTGGGCTCTGGGACCACAGGTGTGTCTTCTGCCCTCTGAGAGCCAGTGGGCATCTGGCAACCTTGTGTGTGGCTGCCTGGGAGCTGCTGCTATAAGAACTATCCAGTGCCACGTTCCACCCTGGGGCATCCATGGGTCCCTTGGGTCATGTCTGTCACACCGTGATTGACTCGGGGACTGGATTTTAGGACCCTGTGCAACTACATGTTATGTTTCCTCTTCCACCCATCCTTGAAGGCTGGGGAGATTTCTTTGGCTATCAATGCAAGAAATTCCCTTCCTGCTTCGGGTGTGTCTGGCTCAGGTTGAGATTGCAACAGACGTTGAATGAATGAAAGTTTCTGCCCACGGAGTTGGTGATTGCTGGGGGCAGAGATAAAATGAGTTGAAGATGCTGATCAGACCATGTTTATCTGTCTTGTCTGCAAAGATTCACAGACACATCCTGGCTGAACCCTGTGCTACCTGGATCTTTGACACTCAAGTCATTATCCACCGACTAGCAGCATCAGCATCACCTGGGAGCTTGTTAAAATGCAGACTCTTAGACCCCTCCCAGAATAGGTAAATCAGAACCTGTATTTTAATAAGATGCCCAGAAGATCCACATGCACATTGAAATTTGAAAAGCATGGATCCAGAGTAGGGGGTTGGCAAACTCTTCCTGTACAGAGGGGCCACAGAGTTAATATTTTTGACTTTGTGGGATGGCCACTGTTGCAGCTACTCCATCTTTTCATTGTAGCATGAAAGCAGCCGTAGACAATATGTAAATAAGTGGGCGTAGCTGTGTTCCAATAAAACTTTATTTCTCAAAACAGGTATAGCCAGATTTGGCCCATGGGCCATAGTTTGCTGTTGGTGTACAACTAGGAGGGAAACTGTAGATCCTCAGAGTGTTTGTCTACAACCTGGATATTGCCAAAGTGTTCCACCGAGTGGTATTACCAACCTACAATTTCTTGCATGTAAAGGAAGTTCGTGTTCTGCCAAAACATGGTTTTTATGGACTGTTTGATTTTTGCCAATCTGGTGAGTGTAAAATGAACTTAACCTGCATTTCTCTGTTGAACATTTTTGCCAAAATCTGTTGGCCACTTGGGTTTCCTCTTCTATGAATTGCCTGTTCTGCTGGGATATTTACTTTTTTCTTGTTGATTTCTCAGAGCTCTTTATATATTCCAGATATGCATCCTTTGTCACATATGAACATCTCAGCATTCTCACCTAACTTGTCTTTTCACTTTATTTCTGCTGTGTTTTGTTGAACAACAGTTTTTAAATCAGATGTTGCCAAATGTATCCATCTTTTGTATTACGGTTTGTACATTTTTTTCTTAAGAATCCTTCCATGCCTCAAGGTCATAAAGATAATCTCCTAAATGTTCTCATAACTGTTTTAGAGTTTTGCTTAGTCCATCTCTTTGTGTGTATCTCTCTCTCTCACCTTGTAGCATCAAGTGCCATTACTCAAACTTCTTTGATCAAAAGAATCACCCACAGGTGCTTGTTTAATTACAGACCTTTTGAATTCAAACTTTCCAGGAGACAGGCCTTCGAATCTTTTTTACTAGCACCTAGGTGACTCTTATATTCAGACCAGTTTGGGAAAAGCTGGCTTAGTGGTTAACAATGGGTTTGGGAGCTGGGCAGGACCAGCTGTAATCTGTAAATGGGTATTCTGAACACGCTCATCCTGCAGGGATGTCTTGTGAAGATTAATTGAGAAGTACATAAATGGCTGGGCACACGCCTTTCCCTGGGAACTGGCTTGTTTCATCCTCATAGAGAATATAACTAATCCTGTTTCCATTTTTGTTTTGGCCACCGGGGGGCTTGGGGCTAAACTTATGGCTCAGTCATAATAACTGTTCATTCACTCATTTAAAAAATTCCTTTACTCCTTTAGAAAATGTTTATTGATCACATACCATGTTCCAGGCACTGGAGAAAGAGCAATGAACAGAACAGATATGGTTCCTGCCTCTGTGGTGCTGGCAGCCTAGTGAGGGAGGCAGATAAAAAATAAACAAGAAAAACGTATAGTAGAATCACTGGTGATAAGTGTCATGGAGAACAAAGAAGTAGGGGGCTTGGGAGAGGTAGTTTTGGGTGAGTTATAAAAATTGAAATCGAGAGGTCAGGTAGGTCCTTGTTGAGAAGGTAACACTTGAGCAGAGACTTGAGGGAGCTATACATGTGCTGGGGGAAGAGCCCTCCTTAGGCAAAAAGAACTCTCTGTGCCAAAGTCCTGAGAAAGGACCATGCCTGCTGAGTTGGAGAAACATAGAGGAAGCTCATGTGGCTGAGGCCATGATGGAGGGGGGAGAGTGGGAGGAGGTGGGGACAGGGAGGTGATGGGGGGCAGGTCACACAGGGCCTGTGGGTCGAGGTGAGGACTCTGGCTTCCTCTCTGAGTGAGACGGGGGTGCCGGGGAGTTTCTGAGCATAATTCTGCTGTAACTGTCCTTCCTCCCCACCCCACTCCATCCTGTGGTGTGTGAGGTTGAGTGAAAATAAATAAAGCCACCACACAAGCACAAGAGAACTGGCTCATTGTCTTGAGAAAGGGGGTGACTAACCACAGTGTTGCTGTGACTAATCTTCCCACAGATGGCCACACGTCCCCTGCCCTTAGAGCCAGGGTGCTTATCCTATCCCTGTTTTTAACCCTTTCTGTGATATGAGAGGTGAAGCAGGTAAAGCTGCTCCATGAGGCAGATTCATGGAAGGTAAATGCACATGTTTTTCTTTTCTTCGTTATAAAACTGCCTTCCAAAAAAACCCATTTTGGACAAGTGTGGGAGGGAGGGCTGTCAGGTATGTGTGTATTCGGTGAGAAAGTTGCAGGGCATGCCAAGGCTGGGGGGAGATCAGCAAGTTAGTGAGCAGGAGAAGGTGAGGTTGAGTGGGCTCAGGTAAACTGGAAGAGTTGGAGATAAGCTGGAGATAATTGGCTCCACCTGGCAACAGTGGGAGGACGGCTATACAAGACCAGGGGGTGAAAATGAGGTAGAGGTTTACATCTGCTCTACAATTACTGTGACCCCTGAGGGTCTGTCACCCAGGACAAGTGGGCTCATTTCCCAGCTGCCTGGTTTGAGCCAGTCCCTCTGCCTTGGATTTTGTTTCACCTTCTGCAAAGACTTCGTTATTATTATCCTCATTAACAGACAGGGAAACTGAGGTTTGGAGCAGTTATACACGTTGCCTAACATCAAACAGCCAACACCAAATGGGCCATTTCACCCCCTCATCGCTGCACTGGTGTCATGGCCAAATTTCTCTTCCTTGAAATCCTTTTCTGCCTCAGGTTTCTGTCCTTGCTGTTCCCTCTGCCTATAATGCTTTTCCCTCAGTCTTTAAATGCCTCTCCTGGGGACTTCCCTGGAAGTCCAGTGGTTAAGACTCCGTGCTTCCACTGCAGTGGGCATGGGTTCAATCCCTGGTCGGGGAACTAAGATCCCACATGCCATGCAGCATGGCCAAAAAACAACAGCAATAACAACAACAAAAAATCCCCCCCAAACCCCAAACGCTCTCCTTTTCCATTTTTAGGTCTTGGTTCAAGCACTACTTTCTTAGGGAAGGCTTTCCCTGCACACCCACTCTAAAATGCCTCTGCTTCTTTACGTCTATCCTACACACAGTAGGTATTCCATAAGTATTTGTTGAATGAATAAACGAATTGGATAAGAACAGTTGATCCTCCTAGTAACAACTTCAACTGCAGTTGAATCCTGTGTCACCAGTTTTGTCTGTCTCCACCTCGAGGATGAAGGTGCCATGGGAATAGGGGGCCCGTCTGTTGTGTTCCCTGAAGGAGCCCAAGTATCTGGGACAGGATCTGTCAAAGAGCAGGTGCGTGATAAATACTGTCGAATTGAATCTGACGATTGACAAGGAAATTGAGGCCACGTTATGGGGCAGAGAGAGACAAGGAAGGACAGTGTCACGTGGGTCATTCATTCCGTCACTGACAACTTTTCAGAGAGGATGAAACCAATCCTTGCCCTTTGGAGCCTGTGTCTTTGAGGAGAGGGACAGTCTTTGAGTGAACAAATAGATGGTCAAGATTATGTCAGATGCTGCTGAGGGCTGTGGGCTGAGGCATTTGGGGGCGGGGGGAGGTCAGGGAAGGTCCCTCGGAGGAGGTGACATTTGAACCGAGATCTGGAAAACATGAGTGAGAGAAGCCGGTCACCAAAGGCCACGTGTTGTATGATTCCATTTATACAAAATATTCAAAATAGACAAACCCACAGAGACAGAAAGCAGGTTGGTGGCTGGTTGCCAGGGGCTGGGGGGAGTCAGGAGTGACTACTTAATGGGTACAGGGATTCCTTTTGGGGAGATGAAAATGTTTTGGAACTAGAGAGAGGTGGTGGTTGCATAACCTTGTGAATGCACTAAATACTCCTGAACTGTTCACTTTAAAATGTTAATTTTCACCACCTAGAGCGGTGGGATAGGGAGGGTGGGAGGGAGATGCAAGACGGAGGAGATATGGGAATATATGTATACGTACAGCTGATTCACTTTGTTGTACAGCAGAAACTAACACACCATTGTAAAGCAATTATACTCCAATAAAGATGTTGAAAAAAAAGAATAAAATGGAATAATCCTGACACACACACAAAATGTTAATTTTCACCTCAATTAAAAAAAAAATGCCATTGAGTCTGCCATGCACAGAGGACAGATGGGCCCCTGAGAGATGGAAAAGAAGAGATTGACCAGGGAACTGGGCACAGAGTGCAGAGGGGATGTGGAAGGACACGGCCCCCTGTCGGGTCCCAGCCTGGGCACACCGCCCTCAGGGAGATGGGGGAGGGGCTGATCTAGGGTGGCTTTGGCCTGCAGCAGCTTGAAGCAGGATTTTGGTCCCCCGGCCAGAGATTGATGTCAGGCCGAGGCAGTGAGAGGGCTGAATCCTAACCACTAGACCACCAGGGACCAGTGGCCAGTGACAAGGCCCTGGCCTCTCTCAGCACTGTAGAAGTAAATTTCCACAAAGGGACAGAAAGTGGTGAAACAAGTAAAGTGTTTATTAGGAGGAAAAAGGGTATGTGTGGATAGACACGTGGGCGGACTCAGAGAAAGAGCTGCGCCCTCATGGTAGTTTCAGTCACTCACATGGGGCATTTCTTCCGGGTCTCCTCTGGCCCGTCCTCTTGCTTTGCCTGGTTCTGAGTCCGAATTTGTTTTATCTCAGGGTCCTCCCATGTGTGACAGCGCATCTCTTAGCCAAGATGGATTCTAGAGAAGAGGCCTATGGGTACGTTGACATCAGTCCCTTTTTGACCTCCAAGGAGCCTTTCTGCACATGTACAGTCAGGAAGGTCTCCTTGACCTCAAGACTGAGACATATGTGGTCTCGTCTGTTATCTGGGCAGGACCCAGCCTCCTCTCTGGCTCCTGCTAGTTTGGAGTATCTGTCCACAGGGGACAAACTCCAGCTGCTCAGTCTGGGGCCCATCTATCTCCTGCTTCAGGGGAACTCCACCAGTCCCCCACTTTGTGGTATGCCTGGGTGACTGGGGGTGAAACGCCTGGGTCTGCCTGAGTTTACTTGTGTGCGCGGGCGCACACGTGCGCACGCGCGCACACACACACACACACACACACACACACTGGCCTGGGTGTGCACGTGTGATGTGACAAATGCATGCACATGTGTGTGCTAGGGTCTGTGTGGGGACATGAAGCACACACTTGCACACATATGCTAGAGCCTGGTGTGCAGGGAGCCCCTCGAGTCTCCGCATACGTGGCCCCCTAAGCCCTCTTGCGGGGGCTGAGGCTCAAAGAGGTGGGGGGATGGAGGAGAGCGGAGCCCTCTCCCATAAAGCGCGAGCTGGGCCCCCTCGCCACCCACTCTCTCCCGCCGCCTCTCCGCCTGTGGCTCCGCAGGTTCTGGGGGCGTCCCCAACCTCCCCTCCCCCCATCATACTGTAAATTCTGAGAAATCCTGTCCGCGGTTTGGCCCGGCCCCTCCCCCGCCCTCTAACAGGGCTGTCCTGGCCACTGTCTTCCTGTCTTGGGGCCTGGGTGTGCGGCTCGAAGCGAAGGAGGGCTCTGCACTGCTTCTGGGGCCTTTGCATCACCTCCCTGGGCCTCAGTTTCCCCTTCTGTGGAGTGGAGATAATAATAGTTCTAACCTCAGAGGGAGAAGAGGAGGAGGTAACGCGCCCTGGGCGGTTAGCGCAGCAGCGTCTGGTAGGTAGGAAGGGCTGATACTTGCTAGTGGTTATTATTCTCCACTTCCTGCACCTTGCTTTCCCGTGGCTTCCACACGGCTACCTTTGCTGTTCCCCTACCCAGCATGCCCTCCCTCCTGTCCCCCTAGTCAAACCCAGGAATCATTCAAATTTCAGATCCTCAGGAAATAGGGGAGAGCAGTGAGACCAGCTGGATTCGGGAAACAGGGAACCTGGGTTCGAATCCGGGCTCTGCCAGGGACACGCTAGATGGCCTCAGGTTCCCTTGTCAGGTTCTGATGCTCTGTGGTTCTAAGCCTTCCTGATGAATGATCTTCGTGGGGACCCTCACCTTGTACCCCGCCCTGCCCCAAGCTTATCTGTCCTCTCCTGATGCTGAGCCATCTTCCTGGGCTCTTCTTGCCACAAACAATGAAACTTTTGGAATATATCATATTGGAATATATCACGACCTGCCCTCACTCCCTCCCTCTTTCTCCCCACTCACTCCACTGTGTTCTCCAAGCACACCAAGTGGGCCCTGCCTCCAGGCCTTTACCCTTGCAGTTCCCTCGGCCTGGAATGCTCTTCCCTCATCTTCTTGGGTCCTTCCTGTCTGATCACCCATCACATCACCCTGTTTAATTTTCTTCGGGGCATATTGTTTTTATTGGAGTATAGTTGATTTACAATGTTGTGTTAGTTTCAGGTGTACAGAAAAGTGAATCAGTTATACATATACATATATCCACCATTTTTCAGATTCTTTTCCCACATAGGTGATTACAGAATATTGGGTAGAGTTCCCTGTGCTATACAGTAGGTCCTTATTAGTTATCTATTTAATATATAGTATTGTGTATTTTTACCATCTAAAATTCTTATTTCTTTTCGTGTTTATTATCTGTTCCTTCTACTGGGCAGAAAGCAATCAAACTGTCAAGTAAGTGTTGGTTGAGGACCTACTATGTGCCAGTTTCCAGACCTCCTGGAAGTCACAGTTCACTGGGGGAGGCTGACCTGGGCTGAGTCACATGCACAGACATAATGCACAATCCTGATAAATGTTAGGTGGGACTGATGCCTGGTGCTGGTGGACCTGACCCACCTGGGCAGTCATAAAGGGCTTCCCAGAGCTGAGATTTGAAGCAGGGATATAGGCATTAACTAGGGAAAGACGGGAGAAGAGAAAGTGTTCCAGGTGGAGGCAGCAGCTTGTGCAAAGTCTCTGAGGCAGGAGGGAAAGTGCTGAGTTCCAGGGAATGAAAGAAGCATTTGGGAATGGAATGCAGAATGCAATGGGGAGCCATGGGGGGTTAGCAGGGCTTTGGTCCAGGCTTCATTGGGGTTCTGGGAAAATTATTTAGCCCCAGGGCCATAGGGAGCCATGGAGGGATATTGAGCAGGAGAGGAGTGTGATCAGATTTGCTTCTTGCAAAAGAGATTCATGGGTTTCTAAGGGGGGGTGGCAGTCAGAATGGAGGAGAAGAAAGGGATGCTGGGTGCCCATCAGGAGGAAGGGGGTGGCAACCCGGGTTGGGGGAGGCGTGGACTGGTGAGAAGTGGGTGGAAGATAGTGAGACCCTGGAGCTGACTTGCCCCCTGAGGGGTGATTGCCAACCAGGTGGGCTGGGCTTTTCTACCCATTGCTTGGTGACTTGATCAACTGTGAGTGGGGTTCCTGGAAAATCTATTAGCCCCTGATCTGGAACCCTGTCCCCTGGTCCAGTACCCCCTCCTCCACCTTTCTTCCACACATCTGACAGCCTCATCTGTCCATACAAAGTTTCAAGAGGCCCCAGGTGATAGCTGGGGTAAGGGTGTGTGTGTGTGTGTGTGTGTGTGTGTGTGTGTGTGTGTGTGTGTGTGTATGTGTGTGTGTGTGTGTGTGTGTGTGTGTGTGTGTGTGATTGTGTGTGTGATTGTGTGAACAATCCTGCTAAAACCAGAATTCCCTGTCTGTCGGGAGTTAAACTTCCCTGTTGGGTTTAACTTCACTGTGCTGGGATGGGGTGGGGTGTTGGCTGAGTCCTTCATTGCTCCTGGGGCAGTGACCTGGCTGGGGGATGCAACCAGCAGCTGCAGGTACCCAACTGGGGGTGGTAGGTGGTGGTGTCGGTGATTTCCTGGAAGGAAGCAGGCCCTGCGGCCAAGGTCTAGAGGAGTCTGATCTTCGTGTGTCTCTTCCTGGGCCAGTCTCACGAAAACCATCTGAGATCCTCACCACCTCCTAGTGTCCACGCAGCTGGGATTAGGGTGAGGCGAGTGAGGCATTCTCATGAGCAAATTTAAGGGGGCTCCCAACATCTCAGTAATCAAAGTGAAAAATCTTCGAAATATATTTCGCATATAACATTGTGTAAATTTAAGGTGTACAACACGCTAATTTGATACATTTATGTATTGTAACATGATTGCCACTGTAGTGATAGTTACACCTCTGTCGCGGTCCATTATTATCATTTGTCTTTAGTGGTCGGAATAATTAAGTTCCAGTCTTAGCAAATCTGATGATGATAATACAATATTGTTATCTATATTCACTATACTGTGCATTAGATCTCTAGGGCTTATAAAATAAAGAATATTTCAGTGCAATGCTTTTAATCGAGACTATCTCCCATGCCATACAATTCACCCTTTGAAAGTGTACAATTCCGAGGTAGTTAGTACATTCACAGGGTTGTGTAACCATCACCCCTGTCTACTACAGAACAGTTTCATCACCCCAGAAAGAAACCCTATACCCATAGGCATCACTCTGCGCTGCCCCCTCCCCCCAGCTCCTGGCATCAATGCAACATGTAAAAAAATTAAAATTAATGCAAAAAATTCCATGATAAACAAGCGGTCAAATTTTAAAAGGAAGCCAAGCTCTGATGCTGTACTTTTCGGCCATGCAATATTCACTCCACCTTAATCTCCAATTGGTCTGTGATTTACCTGGTGGGATGACCCCACCTCCTCCAAAGACTTCCTCTGCTGGGTCCCCCAAAGGACAGGCAGTCTGGACTAAGGTCACTTGGTGGATTCTCTCTCTGGTCAAACTCTTGGAGGAGGGTCTGTCTCCAGACTCTTGGTGGCCAGTGGGCTGGCTGGACGACATGGAGTCTGTCTTTGGCACACTCTAGTTGAAACAGCTGCCTCATCACCATGTATTAACCACTTGCTGTGTACTGAGTGTGTTAAGTCCATTTTATGCATTACTCAAAATGGTTTGAAGGAATTATTTCTATGGAGGCATTTGCATTGTAGAACACTCAAACAATGCATTGATATACAGAGTAAATGCAAAAACTCCCGTCCCTCCTCACAGCCCCAAAGACAATGGCAGTTTGACATGTATCCTTCCATACTTCCCAGAGCACCTGTATGATCTGACTTAACCCTTATAAAGCCTCCCTGCAGTGAGCACTGATGTCACCCTCACTTTACAGGTGCGTTGAGTGAGACTCAGAGAGGTCTGGTTACTTGTCCAAGGTCGTACAGCATGTGAAGAGATGATGCTAGAACCCTGGTCTCTATGACTCCAGTGTCAGGAGGAAGAGAGGAAGAGGGGTCCCTATGTAGGAGGATTCCTCTTAGCTCAGCCAAAGTCACAGCTTATTCATTTCGTCATTCAACAAACGTTTATTGGGCATGACTGTGCGCTGGGTACATATACACATGGGGCCTCTGCCCTCCCCAAACTCAAGGCTGAGGCGGGAGACACCATCCATTGACATCATCCATTGACAAGGAATCAAACAAATCAGAGGATCACAGCTAGGGAGAGAGAGAGAAAACAGAGCTACCTGGGTGGACACCAGAGGAACCTAAAATAAATTTCCATATTAAAAAATATATATTCATAGGGACACACAGTTTTGAGAACATTAGCCCCCTGTGGCCCCCTTCACCTGGCAAAGCAATAAAGCTGTTCTTTTCTACTTCACCCCCCAAAAACATATTTACATGTTTCAAAATTTTAATATAGTAAGTCCCCTACGTATGAAGGAACTTTCAAAGATGCGAACGTGCGTTCTCATGTCCAATCACGTAAGTTAGTTCACGTGTCTGACGTACATTGTCATGTGTGTTCATTCATGTGTGTTCATTCTCTACAAGTGCTTTGTGTACTTTACTGTACAGTACTGTATCTTTATTTCAAGCCCAGGATGTCTGGAAGCAAGCGTAAATGTAGTGGTGATGTAGCTGGTACTATTGTACTTTTCAAGGTGCTATACTGTAAGATTAAAAATGTTTCCTTTATTTTGTGTGTTTGTTTGTTTTTTATGTATTATTTGTGTGAAAAGTATTATAAACCTTTTACAGTATGGTACTATACAGCCGATTGTGTTAGTTGGGTACTTAGGCTAACTTTGTTGGACTTACAAAAGAATTTGACTTACGAACGTGCTCTTGGAACGGAACTTGTCTGTATGTAAGGGACTTACTGTACTTCACAAGGGCAGGCAGTGAGCAGTCTCCTCCCCACTTTGCAAAGGCTCCCTGGTCACCTCCCCAAGAGCATCAATCCTCAGTGGAGATGATATTGTCCCCAAAGGAGTGAAAATTGGTTTAGGGGTGTGTGCCAAAAAACCTGTTTATGTATAAAGCACAGGTATACACAGACTATATATGTATAGATATAGTATAGATACATAGTACCTCTGTTGTGTTAAACTTTTGTATGGGACAATTAAGAAAAAAAAAGTCTAAAAATGATTGTTCCTTGAAGCGTAATAATGAAATAAAACTGGAAAAAATCTGGTCTAGCAGCAGCCACCAGTCAGATTTCTTGTGAGATCATCTAGAGATATTCTAGGCATTTCCAAGCAAATATCTACATATCCCTTTAATCCTTTTTTTTTTTTTTTTTTTACATAAATGGTAACATACCATTCTGGGCCTTCTTTTTTTTCACTTAAAATATATGTTGGCTTGCAGTCCATGTCAGTGAACAGAGCTTGCTGGTTCCTTTTTAAGAGCTGTGTAGTATTACTCTATGTTTGAATGACATTTATGTAACCAGTTTCCATGGATGGTCACATAACGTTGGCAACACATAATGTTTTTTCCTATGTTTTGCCACAATAAAGTGCTGCACCGTACAGTGGATAACTGCACTGATGTCATTTCACATACGAGTGAGTGTATCTGAAGGAGAAATTCCTGGAAGTGTGATAGCTGGCTTGGAAGGTGTGTGTATTTGTCATTTAGGTAGATATTACCATTTGTTCTGCGTAAGGGTTTGTACCAGTTTCCTTCTGCATCATCAGAATAAGAGAGTACCAGTTTCCCCAGAGCCTCACCAACCTGGGGAGTTATCAAACCTTTTGATCTCTGTCAATCTGATGGATTAAACATGGTCTTGCAGTGTAGTTTTAAAGTTCATTTCCCTTATGAGATTGAGAATCTTCTCTTGTGACTAAGAACCATTTGTGTTTCTTTCTCTGTGAGCTCAAATTTAATATCCTTTTTTAACTTTTCCATGGACTGTTGTAATATTTTTCTTATTGATTGTTTCCAAGAGCTCTTTATATATTATGGACACTGTCCCTTTGTGTTATGAACTGTAGTTTACTCCATTTGTCATTTAAAAATTATTTATAATTTATTTAATTTATTTTTTGAATTGTCATTTGTCTTAACATTGTTCAGGGTGAGGAGATAAAGTAATTGAGTTACATTTACCCTTCTCTTTGATACCCTAATTTAAATACTAGGATGTAAAGTGAACAATATTTAAATACTATGCTATAAAGTCAATACATCTTATGTTACATGATATGGAGATAAAAGAGGGAAGAAAACAAAGATATTTGGTTTATATATATATATACATATACATACATATGTGTGTATATATGTAATATACACACGTATTCATAAAAAACAAGAGAGAAGTACTCATGACAGTTATAGTCCTCATTTCTGTAATTGGCCACATGGTTGTAGCTGGCATTATAACTACCTTCCGAACCACACTTGGTAAAATCTCTCTTAGTCTACTGGGGTTGCCATAACAAAATAGATTACAGACTAGATGGCTTATACAACAGACATTTATTTTCTCACAATTACGGAGGCTAGAAATGCAAGGTCAAGGTGTTGGCAGGGCTGGTTTCTTCTGAGGCCTCTCTCCTCGGCTTGTAGACGGCTGTCTTCTTGTTGTGTCCTCACATGGCCTTCCCTCTGTGTGTGTTGTCATAATTTCCCCTTTTTATAAGGACACTTGTCATATTGGATTAGGGCCCAATCTCCAGCATAGGAATTCTGGGGGGGACACATGCAGCCCGTAACAGTATGTTTGAGGAACAGAAAGGCAACTGGTGTGTTGGGGGTGAAGGTGGTGGGAGGGAAAGTCAAGGAGGAGTCTGGAGAGGTTGGCAGAGGATTCAGAGCTATCATAAGAACTTGGGTTTTGTTTTCCACCAGAGGGTTCTAAGTTACGCTTTGCAGAAATCCTCTGCAAGGGCCTTCCAGAGGGTGAGAGAGGTGACCAGGGCACCAGGGCGGAGGCTCCCACAGTCCTCCAGGTGAGCAATGAAGAGGCCTGGGCTGGGGTGGGAAGGAAGTGTGTGCTTTTGAGGCCATAAGAAGGAAAGGACTTGTGGGTCAGTGTGTGGAACAGATATCAGGCAGTTGGAAGTTGATGGAAGAAGTGACCTGGTCAGACCTTCCGAGGAGGGTCTGGGAGGCTGAGACCCCATTTCTTGTTGACTGTGGTTTCCTGAGACCCCATTTCTTGATCACTGTGGTTTCCTTAGATTTGAGCACGGTGCTGGGCATGTAGTGGGTGGCCAATGAATGTTTGTGGAATGGGTGCGTGAGTGACTTAAAGCCAGAAATGGAAAAACTTGAGGATGTTGGGTTTGGGAGAGAGTAGAGTCCAGGGGTGCATGTGGGCCTGAGTGGGGGGCTCAGGGTCTCTGGTGCTCTCAGTGCTCTGGATGGGGGGTGGCAAGCAGACTGCAGAGGTTTACCTAAGACTCCTGGGATGACTTGAGATTTTTTTTAATTAATTAATTTATTTATTTTGGGCTGTGTTGGGTCTTCGTTGTTGTGCGCGGGCTTTCTCTAGTTGCAGTGAGCGGGGGCTACTCTTCATTGCGGTGCACGGGCTTCTTACTGCAGTGGCTTCTTTTGTTGCGGAACATGGGCTCTAGGTGCGCGGGCTCAGTAGTGTGGCGCACGGGCTTAGTTGCTCCATGGCATGTGGGATCTTCCTGGACCAGGGCTCAAACCCGTGTCCCCTGCATTGGCAGGCAGATTCTTAACCACTGCGTCCCCAGGGAAGTCCATGAGTTGAGATTTCTAACACAGACTTGAAGTAGTGAGCTCCCCATCCCTGGGAGTGTGCAAATGGGGGGGCACATTTCCAGAGGGTTGCAGAGGAAATCTCTATCCCAGGGAAGGTTTGGAGCTGGGGGAAACTTAGTCTGGTCTAAGTGAGTGTCCTTTGGGTTTCCCAGCAGCCCAAGGGTGGCAGGGGTTTCTGCATCCTCCTCACTTCCTGTGACTTCTGAGACTCAGCCTGTCCCACATCCCTTCTCTGTGTGTGTGTGGCTGGCAGTGCCCTGACATCATGGTTTGGGGTAGGTCTGGGATGCCAAGTTTGCTGCAGCCATCGTGGTTCTAAAGTCGGCTCTGCCCTTAAGGCCTTGTGCTTGGAGGTGCTGCCCCCTGGTGGGAAGAATGAGCAGTTCCCCTCACCACTTCATAACCTCCTGGGAGATCTTGCTGATTCTACAGGTTGAGGCTGCCAGCAGGAGGGAAGGCAAGGGAGGGGGTACAACCTTGCCTGCTTGTGATATGGGGATCTGAGCCTGTCTGTGAGGCTGTCCTCTCAGCTGAGGACCACCCACTGGCCTGTGAGGGGGCTGGAGCCACTGCCCAGGACACAGTGGTACAGGGTGGGTGGGGATGACCAGGGCCTTCACTCCCTCCCATTGCCTGATGGCAGATGGGGGAGTGGGGTGGGCTCACACGCTCCATGAATATAGGAGTTTCCACGCTGGAAAATTCCTGCATAAGAACTAGTGCTGGCAGGTGAGTCAGAGAGAAAAACACATCAAGTGAACAAATAAAAACCAAAACCAAAGAGACACACAGAAAGACTCAGGGAGAGACAAAGCCTGTGAGTGAAGTTCAGTAAGCATTGACTGTTTGAATGAATGAATGAATGAATGATCCCTTGGACCCAGCATGAACGTGGATAAGCTCTGACAGCTCAGGCTTATTTTGTTGCTACATTGGGAGGATGTGTCCAGGCTGCTGGCCAGGGATCCTGACATTAACTGGGCTGAGCTAGACGGCATAAAGGCAAAGGGTCCTGCCTCCAGCAGGGGCCTCGGTGGCTGAGGAGAAGGGCAGAGCAGGGAGAGGGGACTGAGGATACCCTGTGGGGAGAATGTCCAGCCCCTCCACCCTGCAGGTGGGGTAGTAGAGGCTTCATAGGACATCCTCAGGGCAGGTCCCAGAGAAAGCCCCTGGGGTGGCATAGTAGGAATATGCCGAGAGAGGTCTGGGGAGATGGGGTGAACTTGGAATGAAACACTAGTGGAATGGAAGGTGGTGGGGATGGACAGCCCAGGACAACTAGCACTGGAGACTTGTGTGGGGTTGGCAGGAGAGAGCCAGTGTCCAGGGGGACCCCCCACCTGGGGTATCTGCCTCAGGGTCACATTGTGCTGGGCAGTCCTTGTAAATGTCACTGGCTGTTGGTGTCTCAACTAATGAGATGGGACCTTGTGGCTGGTCCTGGGGGTGAGTTCCGGGAGCCTGAGAATACCAGGATGGGGTGTCCTGGGGTTCACCAGAGGGCAACCCTGGGAAAATGTCTTTGGGGAGGGAGTTGGGGGATTCAGAACACAGGTGCATTAGTGGGGTCATCACATGATGGTCCTGGGGGCCGTAGCCTTCCTGGGAGGATATTCCAGGAGCTGAGGAATGGGGTCAGGAGATGCACTGAGAAATCACGTGGGAGTATTTCTGGGGGAGTTACAGAGCAGGGGTGGGGTGGGCTGAGAGCAGAGGGGGCCATCCTGGGGGCTTTGGGGGTCTCAGAACTTGGTGTTCTTTGGGGGTAAAGATGGGGGATGGGTTGTGGGAGCATCTGGATGGAAGGAGTTTGGGGAAACGAATCATGTGGGGAGGTCAGAGCTTTGGAGGAGGGTGGAACTTGGGGGATGGACTTTGAACACTGGGGGATCCTTTAGTGTGCTATTGTAGGGGAGACCCTTGAGGGTCAGATTCTGGATCTTTGTGGTGGTGTGGGGATGCAGCACTTGTGGGGGGATGTTCAGAACATCAGGGTGTCAGAGAACTTTGGATAATCAGACCCGGGAAACCAAAGGGTGGGTGGATTTGGGGTGCTGAGAACCAGGGATAGTTTTGGAGTGGGCTTGGGAAGGAGATCCCAACCCGAGTGTGGTGGGAGACTAGGATTGTGGGAGATGGGTTTGACAGGGTTAGCACATGGTGGTGTGTGTGTGTGTGTGTGTGTGTGTGTGTGTGTGTGTGTAGGGGGGTTGATCGTGGGGGACGGAGGGTCAGGGAGTCAGAACTGGGGTGTCTCAGGGGATGGCTCCTGGGAGGTGAGTCAAAGCAGGGCAGAACCAGGGATGTCTTGGGAGGTAGCCCACCAGGGCGGGTGTGTCTGTGGGGTCACAGCCAGGCGCATCTGGGTGGGTCCAGCAGTGGACTGGGCCCGGCCTTGGGGGAAGGCAGGACGGAGCCGTCTGGGTAGCAGAAACTTTACTGCCCATAACTCGCCCCAACCCCGCACCGCGCACACCCACCCCTGGCCGTGTCAGCAGCATTTGCGGTACACGACGTGGGGCCCCTGCTCTTCGTACTGCTCCCGCAAGACCCAGCAGAACTTGAAGGCGCTCAGCGAGGCGAGGATGGAGCCGCCGATCCACACGGAGAAATTCCTGGTGGGCTGGGCCGCCACTACCACGTGGGCCTCTGGGGGCAGACCGCGCTGCAGCTCAGCGCGGAAGCGATCCTCAAACCCGGTGAAGAGTGAAGAGCCCCCGCAGAGCAGCACGTTCTGGGCCATATCGGTCCGCAACTCCAGCGGCACCTTCTGAAGACTCTGTTTCGCCATGGTGGGGACGCCCACGGGCGACAGCCCTGGGATCTCGGGGGGGCTGAACAGCAGTTCAGGGCACCGGAACAGCTCTTTGCCCAGCGTGACCATCCGCCCGTCAGGCAGCTTCAAGGTCTGGCGGCATTCCTCCTCGGGCCGGGCCTGTGCCTTCAGGAAGTCGGAGGCCACATAGCAGTAGCGGCGCTTGATGTTCTCCACCGTGTCCAGGTCCTGCCGCCCCAGCGGCAAGCCAGAGCCGAGCAGCATCTCCGCCAGGAAGGCGGTCAGGTGGGTGCCCGCCAGGTCCAGGCGCTCTGTGGCGTGAGGCAGGTTGTAGCCCTGGAAGACGGGCACCGTGTAGGTGACCCCGTGGCCCGTGTCCACCACCAGCCCGCTGACCCGCCCGTGCGCGTAGGCGGACAGCACTGACTGGGAAGCCACATACATGGCGGGGGAGCTCAGTGACTCGAAAGCCACCTCCACCAGCTTCTCGCGGTTGGTGGTGGGGCTGAAGGGCGGATCGGAGAACAGCAGCGGGTGGTCCCGGGGGTTCACGAGGAGGTCGTGTTCCAGCATGTGGCGCCAGATCAGCTCGGCTGCGTCCCAGTCCACCACGATGCCGTTCCGCACGGTCTGCACCAGCATCAGCTCAGGGCGAGCGCGGGCTGCTTCGCCGATGAACGCCTCCAGCACCGGCGGCCCGGTGGTGGTCGACTTCTTGGGCTGGCAGCCGACGACGGTGGCCACGGTGTAGGTGGGCCGGGCCTGCCCCGCGAAGCCCACCTTACAGGTGCCTGTGCCCATGTCGATGACCACCGCCCGGGTCTTTGGGGGCAACCTGTCGCCCACCATGCTGGGGGGTTCTTGCGGCATGGTATTGTTCGCCAGGATTGAGCAGGGGTTTGGGCTAGGCTTGGGGGCCTCTGGGGAGGTCTGGGGCCCCGGGGGGTTGCCCCGATTTGGATCCATGGCTGTAAGTGGTCGCGTGGGTTGCTTGGCAAGGCAGCCCACTTTCCTCTGGGGTGAGGGGGGTGTGGAGAGAAAAGGCTGAGGCCAGGCCTGGGGCAAGCACAGGCGGAGACAGGGAGAGGGGGCGGGGCCGCTGCTCTATGACGTCATTTTGCTGCTCACAATGCAGGAGTGGGGTGGTGGGATGTAAGGGTGAGCCCTTCCTTGCTCCAGAAAGCTCCCAGAGTATTTAATCTGGGTTCCCCTCTCCGCTCTCTTTTTTAAAAAATTAATTAATTTTTGGCTGCGTTGGGTCTTCGTTGCTGCATGTGGGCTTTCTCTAGTTGCGGCTAGCGGGGGCTATTCTTTTGTTGTGGTGTGCGGGCTTCTCATTGCCGTGGCTTCTCTTGTTGTGGAGCATGGACTCTAGGCGCATGGGCTTCAGTACTTGCGGCACGTGGGCTCAGTAGTTGTGGCGCACGGGCTTAGTTGCTCCGTGGCATGTGGGATCTTCCTGGACCAGGGCTCGAACCCATGTCCCCTGCATTGGCAGGTGGGTTCTTAACCACTGAGCCACCAGCGAAGTCCCTGTTATCGCTTTTCGATGCTAGTCATTCTAACAGGTATGAGGTGATGTCTTGTGGCTTTGATCTGCATTTCTCTGATAATTAGTAATGTCGAGCACATTTTCACATACCTGTTGGCCACTTGTATATCTTTTTTGGAAAAATGTCTATTCAATTCCTCTGCTCCCATTTTTTTTTTTTCGGTACGCTTGCCTCTCACTGTTGTGGCCTTTCCCATTGTGGAGCACAGGCTCCGGACGCACAGGCTCAGTGGCCATGGCTCACGGGCCTAGTCGCTCCGCGGCATGTGGGATCTTCCCGGACCGGGGCATGAACCCGTGTGCCCTGCATCGGCAGGTGGACTCTCAACCACTGCGCCACCAGGGAAGCCCGGTTTAATGTATTTTTAAAGCATCTTTCTTTGACAGTGATTAATTAGTTCTCATTTTCTACTATTTACTTAGTTGTTCAACACTAGTATACATACAAAGTAGTTTCAGAAGTGCTAATGCGTGTCATCTGAAAAACAATTTTTTAAAAACTAGAGTACAGAATTTCTGGACAGTTCTTTTTGTATTCAACCTTACAGTATCCAGTCAAAACAGTCTTCTAAAGTAAATCTGGTTTCCTTTTTGCCCCGTTCGTTGTGGTTATGTTATTCATTTGTCATACAGTTAGGTTCATTTGTTATAGTTTGCATTCCCTCCCCTATCTGGGGGATTACTTTTTCTTTTTAAACCCACAGTAATATTCACTCTCTGTGGTGGCTGGCACAGTTCTGTAGGTTTTGGCAAATGCTAGAGTTATGGATCAATCAACACAGTCACGACTGAACATGATACACACATGAACATCAACACATTTGTGACAGAACAATTTCATCACTCTCAAACCCCTTTGCTCTGCCCCTTTGTGGTCACCCCCCTCTTACTCCTTGCCCCTAGAAACCACTGATTTGTCCTTCCCTAAAGTTTTGCCTTTTCCAGAATGTCATACAATGGAATTATACAATAAATGTCTTTTTGTCTCTAGCTCCTTTCACTTGGCACAAATCTGATTTAAATTTAGGTATGTTACATACAGTACAATGTAGAGACCTTAAGTGTACAGTTCAGTGTGTTTTGACAAATGCATATACCTATGCTGCTACTAAGATACAGAACACTCTCCTCACCCCATAAAGTCCCTTCATGTCTCTTCAGTCAATCCCTGCCCCTCCCTCACAACCTGAGCTTAAATGCAACCACTGTTCTGATTATTTTCCTATCACAGATTTTTTGCTTGTCCTTGAAATTCATACAAATATAACTGTACAATATTTACTCTTGAGTGTGGCTTATTTTGCTCAGTATAATCCCACAGTGAATTTTAATTAATTCATAATAAAAGATGAAATAAATCTACAATGTTTCCTATACACCAGGAAGTCTCTTAAGTGTTTTACATGTATTGATTGAATCCTTAGTATATGTCTAAAAAAGTAGGCACTCTTATTGTTTCTATTTTACAGATGAAAAAACTTTGGCATGAAAAGTTTGTCACTTGCCTAAGGTAACTATCTCTAGAGAACCAGGATTGAGCAGAATAAGAGATTGAACTGTGATAACTTAAGAATGAAGACTACCCTTGATCCCATGGGGAGTTCCCGAGCTGAGGCTGACCCTTCAGGGGTGTCTCAAATTGAGGCAAAGTAATTGTACCTTTGTACCCCGCAAATGAACCAGTCATTGGAAGTGGACTGGCCCCTGGACAGTTGCCATAATCTTAGGTGTGGCACTTTTCTTTGGCCCAAGGGAATTCCCAGAGGCTGTCAGCATGAGCCATTAGCAGCCAACACTTCCAGCAGCTGGGGAAGTGACTTAGTCCTAAAAGAAGAAACTGGGAAATATACTGGTCTCCCTTATGGTCCTCCAATTATGCCACTCAGATGTACTTGCTTCTTACAGTGAATGCACATAGGATTCTGGTTGCTATTGTTGCCTGGAGACATTTCCAAGAGAAAGATAAATGGGACGAACTACAGACAACTGTCCACAGCAGCTATTCTCAGCTGTTCTAAGCATCAGCTGCAACTGACACTTATCACTTTCCTCTACTACCCTACCCTACCCTACGTTCCTTTCACCCTTGACTAGCATCTCCACTGGTCTAGGTGGCTTACCTGGCGGGATGATCCAGATCATCGAGGAGTCTGAACACCTGGTCACCATATCTTTCTCAGGATAGAGCTGCTACACTTGTTCATCAACAAAATCGGGAAAAGAATATCAAGAGACATCTCATTGGATTACCTGAATTCCGAATGTTTTCTTCTTTGCCCTCACTGTGTAATAGAAAACCCACATCTTCTGGGTGACAGGACTAATTACCCATGCCAAAAGCCATGGTGACGTCTTTCCTTGTGTGCTGGCCTCATAGCAGCCATAAAGTTCAATGGGGTTCTTACTTTGCCTCCCAGTGGGAGTGTTTGCCTTCTGGGAACCAGGACGTTTAGGTTATTTTTTGCACTTTCCTCCCAAGAACCCCATATCCATCTTGAAGAACACTTGTGGAGGAGACTAGTTTAGACCACAGATGTGAGTATATCAGCACTTTGACAGCACCCAGGATGCTAGAGTAGTTGATGGAATTCCTGGGTAGGGACATGAAGTTTCCACCCAGGTGACTGTTAAGAGTAGATTCTAAGAAGCAAAAGGGGTGAGCAGTTCTGGTTTTCTTCCCCCGCAGAGAACCCACTTACTCTACCTTGCTGCACCTTAGAAGGTTAGTCAGTATGAACTGTACCAATGGGCTTTCTTGCCTTATGGCTTCTGGTTGGGTTTAGTCAATGGGGAGCCTGGGCATGAAACAGGAGGATGAAATAGACTGAAGTCTGGCACTGGCTATTTCTTGCAGAACCTGGGTCTGGACACCACCCCTGTCATCCTCTCAGCTCCTGGAATATGATTCTTTCCTCTCTTATCTCTGGATTTCAATAAGCATTCCCTCCCCTTGCCCCTTCAGGCTTACGGGTGTTAGAGCACTGCCTTTACCAGCTACTGGATACCAACCGCCTTTTGTGGTCTTTCTATTGATACATCCTTCCTACACGACTCTGTAAGTCGCCCTTTTATGAAAACTCTACTTGAACTGCCCTAGTCTGAACGTCTCAGCTGTTTCCTGTTGGGGCTCTAAGAGGCCAACTCATTGAAAGTATAAGGGAAAGTCCTAACAATAACCCATAAAACCCAACACGAGCAGGATCCACCAAGTCTTTTCTGCCAGTCCATCTTCTCCCACCCCCTCACCATCCCCAGCTTGTTCACACTGGCCTCCGTGGTGCGGGCCTCGGCATACGCTAAGACCGCTCTTGCCACACGAATTCATGTGACTCACTGTTCCAACTCATTAAGGTCTCTGTGCAAGTGCACCTTAACTAAGAGACTTTTCCTTCCGATTCTACATAAAATAGCAGGATCCCAATCCCCTTTAACTATCTTACACTGCTTTCGTTTTCTACATCACACTTATAACAACATACTTTCTTGATTTTTCTGTAGGGAAAACCATTAGGATGTATTTTAATGGCAAAACTTGAGTTTCATTCATTGCTATAGACACCAGTGTCTCAAACAGTGCTTGGCATATAGAATACACTCAATAAATAGGCTAGTGGTTAAGAGCACAGACTGTCTGGATTCAAATATGGGCTCTACCATTTACTAGCCAGTGAACTTGGTCAAGTAATGTAAGTGTACCATGACAGTTTTCTCATCTGCAAAATGGGATATTAATAGTCCACCTTTCTTAAGCTTATACTGAGTACTAAGTTAATATCCATAAGGCATTTAGAAGAGTGCATGGTCTTTGGGAAGAGCTATATAAATGTTCAACCATTTATTATTATTATATTTATTATTATTTTTTGCGGTATGCAGGCCTCTCACTGTTGTGGCCTCTCCCGTTGTGGAGCATGGGCTCCAGACGTGCAGGCTCAGTGGTCATGGCTCATGGGCCCAGCCGCTCCACGGCATGTGGGATCCTCCCGGACCAGGGCACGAACCTCTGTCCCCTGCATTGGCAGGTGGACTCTTAACCACTGTGCCACCAGGGAAGCCCCAAACCGTTTATTATTGTGTTGAAATACGTTGCTATGAAAAAATACAGCCCCTACATAAAAAAGAACAATTCACAAAACAATACCTAACCATTTATGTACCTATTTACATCAAAATACGTAAAGAAAAAATGACAATTACCAAGAAGAATTTGTCAATCCGTAACAACGGTGGAAGACTTTAATTCACATCTATCACTAAATAAGCTTGAAAGAAAAATAAAAACCAACCTGAATGTACATACAATATCTGAACATCATAAAGTCCACTTACTTGATAAAAATGTCATTAAATTAGAAAAAGGTATGTAGCAAATATAGTCTAATTTCTACTAGGATAAACTAAATCACTCAGGAGATAATCAGAAATACCTTTATAAATATGCAATGTGTTAATATTTTTAGAGTAAATGATGATAAACATATTACATATAAAACTATGGAACATAATTTAAGGTTTATCTTAGGGTATAGCTATAGACATAAATGTTTATACTTAAGCAAAGACTGAAAATTAAAGAGCTAGTTGCCCCACCCTAAGGATGAGACACTGATAAAGGTAATCCCATGCTCATAATATTTACACTTTTCATTCCCAGTTTAAAGTATTCTGTGGCCACTCAGAGAAGAGCTGAGGCAATCTCACGTTGAGTATCTTCTAGGGTTCCCCACCTGTGTGACTTCTCAGAAGTCAACAGACAGGACTCACCGAAAGATTTCCCAAAATTAATCCACAGGTTTTGCATCCAGGAATTTCATAGCTTTCCTAACATAAGAGGTATCATTAAAGGCATTCCCTCATTCTTTATACTCACAAATTTCTCTGCAACGACTTTTCAGTTTAAGGAATGTGGGAAAATGGAAGGCTTTCCAGTACTGATGCCATTCAATGGGACATTCTCTCCAGAATAAATCATCGTATCTCTTAAAAGTTGAGAGAACACTGAAGGCTTTCCCATAGTACTTGCACTCGGAATCTCTTCATCTTCTGTTCAGTAATGTAAACTCTTGTGCTATAGGGCTTTCCACATTCCTTATATGAGTGAGTGTTGCTCTGTAGTGATTCCTCATGTGTGTTCTAAGGGATGAGTGTCCCTGAAGACTTCCACGTCCTGATGATATTCATAGGACTCTCCCCTTAGTGTGAATTGTCACATGACTCCCTAGATATCACCACTGTATTCCTCAGATTTATCCACAATACTTAATCTTTTGTGTACATTAGGGTGAATTTGAGCTGAAAGCTTATCACAAAGACTGGACTCATGAGGTTTCTTTCACGGGTGAATTAACATGAGAGTTATTAAATATTACTTCATACTGAACAGACTGAAAGAATGAGGGTCTCCTGAAGGTCTTACATCAGTGATTTCATGGAAAACTGCTCAGATGGTTCCCAACAATCTGTTTCCTGGTATTCATACTGAGTATGGTCTCTTCCCACACTGTATCAGGATTGGTCTGTGTGACCATTAAAATATGGAAGAAGTGATGATATGTCCTTCTGAGACTAGGTCGTAGAAGACACTGTGGTTTCTGCATTAGCTCTTCTTTAAATCAAATGCTTTGGGAGGAACCTGCTTTTATGTCATAAAGACACATAGCCCTGTGGGGAGTCCTACATGGTGAGAAAATGAAGGTTCCCTGCCAACAACCAGCACTAACTTGCCAGGCATGTGACTGAGCTATTCTCGAAGTGGACTCCTCAGCCAGCAGTAAAGTAGATGACAGTAGCTCCTGCTGACATCTTGACTACAACCTCATGAGAGTTCCTGAGCTAGAACTACACAGCTAAGCTGGTTCTGAATTCCTGACCTATAGATAATAAATGTTTGCTGTTTAAAGCTACTATGTTTTGAAGGGAAATTTGTTATGCAGCAACAGATAACTCATACATCTAAGCGTGAGTTATCACAAGTTGTCTGAGAGATAAGAAATCAGTGAATGCTTTCCCAGTTATTGTAGTCATATCCACCTATTATGGATTCTCTTGTGCACAGAAAGGTAAGAGTTAGTGGTGAAAGATTTCCCACAATGATTACATTCATAGGGTTTTTCTCCAGTGTGAGTTCTTACATGTTTCTTAACAGCTGAGAGATTATTAAAGGCTTTCCCACAGTTACTGCATTCATAGGGTTTCTCACCGGTATGAATTCTCTTGTGCACAGTAAGAGAAAAGCTACTGCTAAAGGATTTTCCACACTGATTACACTCATAGGGTTTTTCTCCAGTATGAGTTCTCATATGCTGTGTGAGATATGAGCTCTTCCTAAAGGTTTTCCCACAATCACTGCACTCGTAAGGTTTCTCTCCTGTATGAATACTGTTGTGCCCAGTAAGGGAGGACCTCGTGCTGAAGGCCTTGCCACACTGATTACATTCATGGTGATTCTCCCTCGTATGAATTCTCTTGTGGCTTTTGAGGTTACAACTAGTGCGGAAGACATGAAAACACTGGTTACATTCGTAGGGTTTTTCTCCAGTGTGGATTCTCACATGCAGTCTGAGGGAGGAAGGATCATTGAAGGCTTTTCCACAGTCATTGCATCCATAGGGCTTCTCCCCATTATGTATTCTCTTATGAATAGTGAGGTAGGATCTACTGCTGAAGGATTTGCCACACTGATTACAGTCATAGGGTTTTTCTCCAGTATGAATTCTTTTGTGCTGAGTAAGGTTAGATTTTGTGCTGAAGACTTTAAAACACTGATTACATTCATTGAGTTTCACTCCCAGATGACTTCTCTCCTGTTAAGAGATGAATGAAAACTATAATTTATAATATTTTTTAATATTCAATGCTGTTATACAAATTCTCTCTCCCAGGAATTCTGTTACATTATTATAATTGATGTTTTGGTTACCTATTTTAAATGCCTGTCAAACTGGGCTTCTGCCCAGTTTGAGCTCTTAGAAGTTAAAAAAAGAGAGACAGACACATTGCCACAAGTCCTTATCATATTCACAGAGCATTTTCTGATAAATTTAAGACCACTTTATAGTTCGACAGTCAATATTTTAATCACATTTAAGGAAATATTTACTTGTGGAAACTCTCAGTGAAGAAACAAGTCTGGAGTTAATTTATAGTTTTCTCCAAATTCACAACTGATTTACAGTATCTCTTCTGGGACACCATTATCTCATATATAAATGACATTTCCCTTTAATGACTCTCCTGTTTATTCTGTGGCTTTTCTAACTTATGGAATTCTCCTACTGTGAAAAAACAGCAATCAACCATGTTAGTCTTACCACTTTTACACCATTAGAATGTTCTTTTCTAAAAACATGCTTCTTAGGAGTTAACCATTTTGCTTTAAGTACCGTCTCCAAATCTGAAACAAATTGAAAAGAAATTTAAGCTGATGGAGAAAAGAAACACAAAAGTACACACGAGTATAGACAGACTGAGGGATTAGGGTTTTTGAGCAAGTTTGCAATGAAAGGGATATGAGTATTCAAATTACAGGTATTAAAAAAGGATTCTAAAAGGATTAGGACTGATCAGAGATTTACAAAGGGAGGAATTATCAGGAAGGTAAAGTAGGAAGGAGTTGGACAAAGAGCTCATATGAGACTTAAATTTAAAAAGGAAAAGAGACGTCTTTATTTTTTCCCCCTGAGTCCAAAGTAAAGTATGAGATGTTGAACAGAAAGTTAAAGAGGAAAGAAAGAAGGTGCATGAGGAAGCTCATAACAAATGTTCATGGCCATCTCTGTCAGAAAAAAAGGACATTTTACAAAGTTCCCTGATTGCCATTTCCAAATGTAATACTCCCATGCCCTGAATCATCGGCTAGAGCTATTCCTCAAAAAGACTATTTCTCATATCTTCCTAGTGCTCACCTGGACAGGTGCCTGGAAGAATTCCTCTTTCCTCTGTCATCACCTTGTCTTCTTGCTCCAACTGGGAGATCAGACTGGGTTTATCAACATGATACCCTATTTGCGGAAAAAAGCCGTGTTATAGGGGGGCTGTGCAAGTGACAAGCAACTGCATGAAACTGAAGCCAAGAATTCTGAAGACGGGCAAGTGTGGCTTTGGAAGCAATGAAATAATTACATCTAAATTCTAATGAATATAGTAACTCTCAGGAAACAAAAATACGAGCAACTCATTCAATATCCAGGTGACAGGGCACACATAGGCCCAAAGTCCATGCCCAAGTTTTTTAAAAAAATTATTTATTTATTTATTTTGGAGCAGAGAAAGGTTTATTGCAAGGCCATGCAAGGAGACGAGGTGGCTCATGCCCTAAAAAGCCTCGAGCTCCCCGAAGGGTTTTGGCAAATCATTTTTAAAAGTCAGGTGGCGGGGGGGCAGGGGAGTTGCAAGATACATGATCAGATCGTGCACAATTCTGATTGGCTGATGATGAGGGAACAGGGTGGTGCCACAAGGGTTAACTTTATCAGTCCTTAGGCTCCAGGAAGCCTGGGGCTATGTGCTCATGGTCATCAAGTAGTTAATATCTTCCATTTGGTGGTGGTGGTATGTGTGGGGGAATCATGCCCAAGTTTAAATACACACTTCAAAAGCTATAAAGCTTTTACATATGGAGAATATAAAGTCAGGGTAAGGAAATATTCAGTTCATAGGGAAGGAATTAAACAGAAAGTTCTATGAGCATGGGGACCATGTCTGTCTCCATCACTGTACTCCTACACCCCAGTAACAGACCCAGAAACAGACACATGCTTGACGTCTTGTGAGAAATGATGACAATGAAAATCATGGAATATGGAACTTCAGAAGTCCCCCTCTCTATGAAAACAGTGAATAAACTGGCAAAAACTGTCAGAACAACTTTATCACAACTCTGAAAACTTATCAAAAGTCTACAGCAACCAGGAAAATGCTTAATCAAAGACAAAAAACAGCTGACATTTTAACTGACCCTTGCCTCATCCTCTACTCCTTGCTTTGGCTGTGACATTGAAGACAACTCCTAGTACTAGAGGGAGTAGGATGGACCTTATTCTCAACAAGCTATGGTTGTTTGTTTTGACCTTTCTGGTGGCTCCCTGAAGAACTGGCTCAAAGGGCTTGCCTTTACTTATCTAACCCCAAACTCTCCGAAGGCTGAGCTGGTTACCCAGTGGGCATGTGCTGAAGACATTAAAAAGCAATATATTAGCCACTACTGCCTGAGGCAAGTGGAAACAGCAAAGGAAAGCAAAAGGCAAACCAAAAAGCCTGGAGGAAAAGTATAGAATAAAATGTTTTGGGGAATTTTTGAAAAGCTTTCTGAAAAGCTCCCTCATATTTCTTTGAATCTAGAAAGCCATGTGCATACCCAGGCTTGGGCACATGCTCAGAAAAGACATGAGAGGGCACTAAGTCCTCACCTTTGGCAGACCTTCAGGCTCTGCACAAACAGGAAGTGAAAACTAAGGCAGAGTTATAAACTGCTTGATTTTGAAGGTATGCCCCTGTATAGAGAGACTAGGAGTTTTTTATTTTTTGTTCCAAGTGTTCAAGGAAATCTGATAAATCAGTAGCTAACCATTAAGATAACAGAACAGAGTCTTCAGTGGCCACATACAACAAATACTGACATTACAAAAATGAGTTCAGAAATATCACTAAACATACATACCACAGCAACAACAACAAACTCTAGGGATGGGGAAAAATGTGATTCCAGAATTACTATGTTGTAATATTCCAAATGTCTAGTTTTCAACAACAAAAAATTATAAGGCAGGCCAATGCACAAAAGTATGGCCCATTACAGGAAAAAAAACCCCCAAATTTAGTAGAAACTATCCTTCAGGAAGTCCAAACATTGGACTTGCTAGACCAAGAATTTAAATCAACTGTTTTAAATATGCTTAAGGATCTAAAGGAAACCATAAGAACAAATTCTGACCAAACAGAAAACATTTTAAAGAGACAGAAATTATAAAAAGAAACCAAACAGAAATTATGGAATTGAAAAGTACAATAACTATAATGAAAAATTCAGAAGAGTGGTTCAACAACAGATTTGAGCAAGAAGAAAGAATCAGTAGCCATGAAGATAGGACAACTTATATTACTCAGTTTGAAAAACAGAAAGAAAAAAAGAATAAACAAAATATGACCAGCACCTAAAAGACCCACGGGGTACCATTAAACATACCAACATACACATAATAGGAGTCCCTTAAATGAAGAACAGGCAGAAAGAATATTTAAAGGAATAATGGCTAAAAACTTCCCCAAATTTGATGAAAGGCATAAATGTACACAACCAAGAAGCTTAACAAACCCAAAACAGGATAAATTCAAAGAGTCAGAATCCATCCTGAAACACATAATCAAACTCTGGAAAGACAAAGACAGAGTATCCCGAAAGCAGCAAGAGAGAGGAGATTCATCATGTGCACAGGATCATCAGTGAGAGTAACAGATAATTTTGAATCAGAAACCACAGAGGCAACAGGCATTGGGATAATATACTCAAGCTGCTTAAAAAAAAAAAAAAAAAAAAGTGAACCAAAAATTCTGTCCTTTGAAAATAAAGAAATGAAGACATTCCTATAAACAAAATCTGAGTGTTTGTCACTAACATATCTATCCTACAAGAAATGCTAATAGGAGACTTCCAAGCTGAAATGAATGGGCAATGAATACTGACTCAAATCCACACAAAGATATAAAGAACACCAATAAAGGAAAATAAATAGGTAAATATAAAAGTCAAAAACAATTGTTTATTTTTGGTTTGTAACTCATGTATGTTTGGCTATGACTCCTCTTTTTTTCTAATATGATTTAAAAGAGAAATGTCTGAACTAAAAATTATAAATCCATGTTAATGAAACAATGTATAAAGTTATAATTTGTAAAAAACAAACAAACAAAAAACAGCATAAGGAGGGGCACAGCTATACAGGAGCTAAATTTTGTATACTGTTGAAATAAGCTGATATGAAATCAAAATAGATTGCTTAAAATTAAAATGATAATTGCAATCCCTCAGGCAACCACTAAGAAAATAACTAAAAAATATAAACAGAAATGAGAAGGGAATCAAAATGGTCCACTAGAAAATACCTAACACAAAAGTAAACAATAATGGAGAAACTGAGGAATAAAAATGATATAAAGCATGTAGAAAACAAACAGCAAAATGACACAACTAAGTCCTTCTTTATAAGTAATTCCATTAAATGTAAACAGACTAATCTGTCCAATTAAAAGGCAGATTTTGGCAGAATGGATAGAAAATAATCAATTATACGCTATCTATAAGAGACTCACTTTCTATCTAAAGACACTAACAGGTTGAAAGTCAACAAGTGGAAAAAGATATTCCATATAAACCACAGCTAAAAAAGAGAGAATGTGACTATACTAATATCAGGCAAAACAGACTTTAAGACAAAAATTCTTACAAGACACAACAAAATATATGATGATTAAAAGATCAATTAATCAAAAAGATATAATAATTACATATACGTACCTAACAACAAAGGCTTAAAATATACAAATTCAAAACTGACAGAATTGAAGGGAGAAATAGAGTTCTACGATAATAGTTGCAGACTTCAATGCCCACTTTTAATAATGGGTAGAACAACTAGTTAAAAGACCAACAAGGAAACAGAGGACTTAAACAATCCTATAAACTTACTAAACCTAACAGACATAAAACACTTCACCCAACAACAGAACACACATTCATCTCAAGTGCATGGAAAACATGCTCCAGAACAGAGCACATGTTAGTCCACAAAACAAGTCTAAATAAATTTAAAAACAATAAAATCATACAAAGTATCTACTCTGACCACAACAGAAGCAAATTAAAAATAAGCAACAGAGGATATGTATTGAAAAATTTAATATTGTTATGACAATAATAACCAAAATCATCTACAGATTCAATGAAATTGCTATCAAATTTCTAACAGCTTTTTTTACATAAATGGAAAGGTGATCCTAAAATTCATATGGAATTGCAAGGCATCCTGAATAAACAAAGCAGTCCTGAGAAAGAACCAAATAGGAGGAATCACACTTACTGACATCAAAGCAATGGTAATGTGGTACTGGCACAATGCTAAACACAGATTAATGGAAAATAATTGAGAGTACATAAACTCGCATTTTATGGTCAAATAATTTTTGACAACTGTGCCAAAACAATTCAATGGGGGCAAGAATAGTCTTTGCTACAAAGATGCTGGGACAACTGGATTAATACATGCAAAAGAATGAAGCTGACAATTTCTCCTAAGCCATATAAAAATTAACTCAAAATAGATAAAAGATTTCATTGAAAAGGTAAAACTATAAAATTTTTGGAGGAAAACATAGAGCTAAATTTTCAGGACCATGGTGGCAATAACTAGGTATGATACCAAATGCACAAGAAATAAAAGGAAAAAGTACATAAATTGGACTTCGTCAAAATTAAAACTTGTGTATCAAAGGATACTATCAAGAAAATGAAAAGATACCATACAATGGAAGAAATCATTTGCAAATAGGATCTAGTATTCAGAATATAATAAACCTCTAAAACCCAGAAACAAAGAAGATAACCCAATTAAAAAATTGGCAAAGAACTTGAATAGACATTTCTCGAAAAACGATATACAAACAGCCAACAATTACATGAAAAAAATGTTCAGTGTCATTAGTAATTAGGGAAATGCAAATCAAAACAACAGTGAGATACCACTTCATACCCAGGAGGATGGCTATATTCAAAAAAGTGAATGTTGGGGAAGATATGGAGAAACTGGAACGCTCATATATTGGTGCGGCTGCTGTAAAAAACAGGTTGGCAGTTCCTCAAAAAGCTAAACATAGTAATCTATAACCCAGAATTCCACTCCTAGATACGTAGTGGAGAGAATTGAAAATAGGTGTTTGAACAAAGACTTGTACACAAATATTCAAAGCAGCATTATTTACAATAGGCAGTAAGTGGAAACCACCCAAATGTTTATCAACCAAATGAACGGATAAACAAAATGTGGTATACCCATAAAAGAGCATGTTATTCAGTCATAAAAAGGAATAAAGAAACTATACATGCTACAACATAGCTAAACCTTTAAACATTAAGTTGCTTGAAAGAAATGAGACATAAGTATCACACATTTTATGATTCCATTGATATGAACTGCTCTGAATAGGCAAATCCACAGAGATAGAAAGCAAATTAGTGGTTGCCAGTAGTGGGGAATGGGGAAGGTAACAGGTACTGGCCACTTAATGGGTACAGGTTTTAGGGGTGATGCACAACACTGTGAATTTATCAAAAGCCACTGTACAACTGATTCACTATGTTATAAAGCAGAAACTAACACACCATTGTAAAGCAATTATACTCCAATAAAGATTTAAAAAAAGCCACTGAACTGCATACTTTAAAATGATTAAAATGGTGAACTTTATGTTATGTGAATGATACCTCAATTTTAAAAAAGTCTTGTTACCTGAGTCATTAAATAAATGCAGGAATGATGTCAGGCTTACCAAGTGAAGCCAGGTTCCTGCAGTTCTCCAGCATCACATCTCTGTACAGTGTTCGCTGAGAAGGGTCCAGCAGTGCCCACTCTTCCTGGGTGAACTCCACAGTCACATCCTCAAAAGTCACCAAGTCCTAAACCACCACAAACATCATGGCTTAGCCAAGGACCAATCCCACCAATGTGGACAGGAAAAGAGCCAAGGATGAGAGAGGAGTAGGAACAGGGAATCCAAAGCAGAAGCTGTATGGGCAGGGTTCTGATCTCTGCTCTCAACTGCTCCTAGGGTCAGCCCTGAACTCTCTTCTCCTGTCTATTCGTGCCCACCCCCAATGTTAAATGTACCTCTAACACACAGGTGATTTTCTTTCCCAGTGAGACTGTGACATCCTGCAATCGAATTCCCCTCAATCTCAAAGGATGAGCATAGGCCTAGGACATTGCAGAAATCAGAGAAGTACTTGGTAAATGGATGAATGATGCCCTAATGGCCATCACCAATTGCCTGAGTTTAGGACACAGTCTTTCCTTAGCTTACCCTTAAAACTCTCAGCAAAGGGGGAGGAGAGTAGGGAGGGAAGGATTGGGAGTTTGGGATTAGCAGAGGTAAACTATTATATATAGGATGGATAAACAGCAAGGTCCTACTGTATAGTACAGGGAACTATATTCAATATCCTGTGATAAACCATAACGGAAAAGTATATGAAAAATAATACACACACACACACACACACACACACACATATATTCTGTCACTTTGCTACACAGAAGAAATTAACATGACATTGAAAATCAACTATACTTCAATAAAATTAAAAAAACAACAACAAAAAACAAAAAAAAACCTCTCAGCAGAACATGGTGTAGACAGTGACCCTGGAGGAGGCTCTACATTGCAGTAAATGCTGACATATGCTAACACTGTTTGGGTTGCCCCAAACCCTCCATCAGATGCCCAAAGACCTGATTTGGCTCTGATGCTGCAGGTCACTGAAGGATAACAAGTCCAACTTCTGGTCAAAGGAATAATGATTTGGAAACAGGAATATCTGACTCACCTGTAACCAGTCTGTCAGGAAGCCATTAGCCAACCCTTCCTCCTCTGTGCATCCTTTCTGGTGAGAGGCTGGGTACGGGGAAGACTGAGCTGGAGAAGAAGAAATGTCCCAAGAATCCAGGATTGCCCCCTGTTCTCACACTCACAAATCTGGAGGCTCCCCCACCTACTTGTGATTGACTGTATCCCCAACAGACACAAATGACTATTCCCACACACAGCACATACCGACACCCAAACACCCACACCCAGCTTCCACAGGAAAACGGAACAGAGCACTGTCTCACCCAGGGCCAGAAAATAGGGCCAAGCGCCCTCCCATGCTGGAGGAAAAGACTACTATTTCCATTTTGCAGATGAAGAAACTGAAGTCCCAAAGGACAGCACTGTTATTTTTTTTTTAATTTATAGAAAGAATTAGAAGTATAATTCAAAAGCTCCCACACATTCGCCACACAGGCGACATCTCCAGAGACACTCAAACCAGCTAAGTCCCAAATCCCAAGAACCACAGAGTCAGGCACCAATGACCTCCAGATTCCTGGGGTAACACCCCCACCTCAACTTCTCAGTCCCTTCCCTCTACCTGCTCTGTGGTGCAGGGGCCTTTAACACCTGGGATCTGAGGGCTGACCCTCAAACTCACCAAAAGTGGGGGACAGAACCATGGTCGCCATCCTGTGATTCAGACAGTAAGTTTTCCTGAACAACAGGGAGCAGAAGAACGAGGATGCTCCTCCTCGTATCCCCACAGTGCACTCAGGACAGGGCTCTGGAATAAACGGGAAAGCACAAAGTGTTCACAACCAACTTCCCTCTCCAGGGTACTGAGGACAAATCTTTAGCCTGTCCGCCATTTCCTCCTTCAAAATGCATCTGCCTCTGCCCACAATCGTGGCTACTTCTCCATCCATCTTAAAACCTCAGCTTCACTGAGTCTCAGGGCACATTCTTCCCATCCACGTGGTTGTCACAAACCCATTTCCAGCTACAATCCCTCATTCACTGGAGACTCTGGCCCCTGACTCCCAATATTCTTTCAACCTCCCATCCTACCGCACTCGAATGACATCAGAGCCCAGGAGGGTGGCCCTCACAGTACTATGAGTCTGTCCTCATTCCACCTTGGCCACGCACTTCCCCAGGCACCACCCTAGACTTTGTTATCACCGGACATGATTCTACACCTACAACAATAGTTCAGAAATTTCTCTCTCTGAAGCCAATCTCCCAAACTTCGACCTTGCTCATTCATGTTTTTCTTTCACTACATGTGTTCTTCTCCCACGCAAAGGGCTCAGTCCACACACTCTCCCACCCTCCTGCTAGAGCCACCTCCTCTCCTCATTTTTTGCTTTCCCAGCTTGGGTCTCACCGTCCTTCATTTCAACAAATTTCCTCACCCCTACCTCCTACCTTCACTCTGGCCCAGCAGAACTCCAACCAGGCATGGTTCCAATCATCTGCCTGCTCATGGCAACATCTGGGCAGACCAACCTGCACAAGAGTGGTCATGTTGCCACCTCTAGAAAAGCACGGTCAGCAACGTGAAAAGAGCCCTCAACACTGCAGGGCAATTCTATAAGTCAGTGTAACTTCCTACTCATGAACCCTTCTCTTATCTCTTTAAATCTCACACAGCCTCACCTTTTCCCTCTATGGTTATCAGCTTCCTGAATAGCTTGAATGATCCAAGCTTCCTGGTATTCACAGTCACACTGAATCAGGGCTGACCTGTGTGACCAACAGAAAATTGTGGAGATGACTTCTGAGGGTAGATCCCTACAAGGCACTGTAGCTTCTGCTTAGTCTTCTGAACTGCTTGCTCTAAGGGAAGGCAACTGCCATATTCAAAGACACTCAAGCAGCCCTGTGGAGAGACCTACTTGGAAAGGAACTGTCCCCTCCAACAGTCAGCACTGATGTGCTAGAATGTGAGGGAACCTCCTTGGAAGTGAACCCTTTGGCACCAGCCAAGCCTTCAGATGACTGCAGTCCCAGCTGATAACCTCCTGCAGCCTCATGAAAGTCCCAAGCCAGAACCTTCCAGCTAAGCTGCTCCTGAATTCCGAACGACAAAAACTGTGAGAGATGGCAAATGATTATTGTTTTAGTCACTAAGGTTAGGGATGTTCTGTCATGCAGCAATACATAACAAATACACCCTCACTTTCAGCAGATGGTCCTGCACCTTACTTCTCAAAGTCATCTCCATGAGAAGCAATCTACCCTTCGTATCTTGCCACCAAAACTATATTCTGCACCATGGTTTCCTCCCTCTCTCGTTATAAACCAGGACCTGCCTTCTCTATAACACTGGGCTCTGCAGTTCTGTTCTGTGTTCCACTCCATCTGCCTTTTTAGGAGCTGGACACCATCGATTCTCTCTCCTTTACCCTTCCCTTCAAGCTCTCCCACTCTACTGGACTCCCTCACACCATTTAAACTCAATAAAGTGTTTTTGGTAGCGAGACACATTTATCCTAAGGGCATAGTTTTCTTTCTAGTTACCACCCAGTCTGTCTCCCTCATCTTTTTTTTTACTCTCTGTCTCATTTCCTCATGTCCCACCCACTCTGAGACACAGTTTAATTTGGTTTCCACCACTACCAATTCAATCAGTAGAATCATTATTGATCTTATTCACAGGATGAAGATGCAGATTGCAACTACACTGATACCATTTCTTATCTGTCAGATCAACAAAGACACAGGGGACCAACCACATCTTTCATTGGCAAGGCTGTAGAAAAAAGCACTCTCATACACTGTTGGGATAGAACTCCTGTGGAAGGAAATTTGTTATCCTCAAGCAAAATGCAAAAACATTTATCATTTCCCTGTCAATCACACTACAAGGAATCTATTTGAAAGATACACAAATACTAAAAGACAAGAGCGAGGTTACTCACTGTAGCATTATTTATAATATCAAAGGATTGGAAACAACACAAATTGCTATATATAGGAAATTGGTTCAGTAAACTACAGAATATCCTCATAATGAAAAAGCATGAAGCCAAAAAAAGAAAGACACGATCTCTAGGTATTGATGGGGAGTTTTATCTCCGATAAATTTAAATGAAAAACAACAACAACAAAATCAAGGTACAAAGCAACAGAAATGGTATGTTTCCTTTCTATAAGGGAATGCCTCCTCTCCCTGGAGTTACAGAATACAACGTAACACCATAAAACCAGCTTCTCAAGGTCTCTATCTGTGTCCTTCCTGCATCCAAAAGATAAAAGCAATAAAGTGAGTGTGTGCAGGGAGGGGAACACTGGACACTACGGTTGAGTGTCCAGGTGAAAAACTGTTGCAGAGAGTCTTTGACTCCTGGGCCTGTGGGGTAGACAGATTAATGCCTCTGCCCCAAAGATGTCCATGCTCTACTCCTCAGAATCTGTGAATATGTGACCTTACATGGCAAAAGGGACTTTGCAGATGTTAGTAAGGTTAGGATCTGGAGATGGAAAAAATTATTCTGGAATATACATATTGACCCAATGAAATCACAAGGGTTCTTCTTTATAAGAGGGAGGCAGGAAGGTCAGGGTCAGAGGAGATGTGAGGATGGAAGCAGAGGTCAGAGAAAAAGAGAGAGAGATTTAAAGATGTTCTCACTGGCTTTAAAGATGGAGGAAGGAGCCACAAGCCAGGGAATACAGGTGGTCTCTACAAGATGGAAAAGGAATGCAGCCCTGCCAACCCATTTAGGATTTCTGACCTCCAGAGCAAGAAAATAAATGTGTGTTACTGTAAGTCACTAAGTTTATGGTAGTTTGTTACAGCAGCCATAGGAAACTTGAACAGCCTCTCATACCAAATCTTCCCTGAGATCTTAGTGTGAGTACAGCAGACCCAGATAATTGCTGAAGATCTTCTCCACTCTCTGCAGGTAGAAGTCTACATTCTTCCCACCAGGAACCAAATTTGCCTTTAGGAATAGTTACAGTCATGAGCTGAGGAGTGACAGGAGGGGTGGGATCCAGACACCCCCAAAGCCCCAAGAGGAAAGCAGGCTGGGAAGGTGCCCAGGACACTCCCAGGTCCTGAGTACCCTCTCCAGGTCTTTTGGCAGCTGAAGTCTCCTATTAGGGGAGGAGGGGGTCTCTGTTCAGTTTACAGATTCAGTGACTCCTGCACCTGGAGTCAGTGTTGAGAGAGGGTCAGAGAATGGGCCACTCTATACCAGTGTTGCTCAACAGAACTTTCAGGTATGATGGAAATGTTCTATACTTCTGCTCTGTCCAACATGGCAGTTCATATTTTCTATTTCTCTGATGAAACAGAAAATCTAAACAGACTGATCACTAGCAAGGAGACTGAATCAGTATTCAAAAACCTCCCAACAAACGAAAGTCCAGGACCAAGCAGCTTCACAGATAAATTTTACCAAACATTCCAAGAAGAACTAATACCAATCCTTCTCAAACTCTTGCCAAAAACAGAAGAGGGGGTAGTTCTTCCAAACACAGTTTACAAGGTAAGTATTACCCTGATACTGAAAACCAGACAAGGATGCCACAAAACAAGAAAATTACAGGTCAACATCCCTGATGAATACAGATGCAAAAACCCTCAACAAAATATTAACAAACCAAATTCAACAATAAATTAAATCATACACCATGGTGTAATCATATACCATGACCAAGTGGGATTTATTCCAGGGATACAAGGATGGTTTAAATCAAATGTGATACACCACATAAACAAAAAATAAAGAAAAAATATGATCATCTCAATAGATGCAGAAAAAGTATTTGACAAAATTCAACATCCATTTATGATAAAAATTCTCCACAAAGCAGGTATAGAGGAAACACACCTGAACATAATAAAGGCCATATATGATAAGCCCACAGTTAACAACATACTCAATGCTGAAAAGCTGAAAGCTTTTCCTCTAAGATCAGGAACAAGACAAGGATGTCCACACTCTTGCCACTTTTATTCAACATAGTATTGGCAGTCTTCACCAGAGCAATTAGGCAAGAAAAAGAAATGAAAAGCATCTAAATTGGAAAGAAAAAAGTAAAACTTTTTCACTATTTGCAGATGGCATGATTTTACATATGGAAAACCCTAAAGGTTTCATTAAAAAACTGTTAGAACTAATAAACGAATTCAGTAAAGTTGGAGGGTACAAAATCAATACACAAAAATCTGTTGTTTCTTTGCACTAATAATGATCTATCAGAAAAATATATTAAGAAAACAATTCATTCACAATTGCATCAAAAAGAATAAAATACCTAGGAATTTAACCAAGGGTGTGAAAGACCTATATATTGAAAACTACAAGACATGAATGAAAGAAACTGAAGAAGATACAAATAAATGGAAAGATATTCTGTGCTCATGGATTGAGAATGAATGTTGTTAAAAATGTCCATTCTACCGAAAGCAGTATGTAATCCCTATCAAAATTCCAATGGTATTTCTCACAAAAATAGAGAAATTTTGTATGTAACCACAAAAACAATCCTGAGGAAGAAAAAAGCTAGAGGCATCACATGCCCTGATTTATACTATACAAAAAAGCTATAGTAATTAAAACAGTATGGTATTAGCACATAGCTCAATGGAACAGAATAGAGAACCCAGAAATAAACCCACTCATATATGGCCAATTAATTTATGACAAAAGAGCCAAGAATATACAATGAGAAAAGGGCAGTCTCTTCAAAGAATGCTGTTGGGAAAATTGGAGAGCCAAATGCAAATGAGTGAACCTGGACCACTATCTCACACCATAAACAAAAATTAACTCAAAATGGATTAAAGACTTGAACATAAAAACTGAAACCATAAAACTCCTAGAGGAAAACATAAGTGGTAAGCTCCTTGACACAGGTCTTGGTGATGATTTTTTGAATCTGACACCAAAAGCAATAAAAGCAAAAATAAGCAAGTGAGACTACATAAAACTAAAAAACTTCTGCACAGCAACATCAACAACATCAACAAAATGAAAAGACAACCTACTGAATGGGAGAAAACAATTGCAAATCACATATCTGATAAGGGGTTAATGACCAAAATATACAAAGAACTCATATAACTCAATAGCAAAACAACAATCAGATTTAAAAAATGGGCAAAAGACATTTTTCCACAGATGACATACAGATGACCAACAGGTACATGAAAAGATGCTCAACATCATTAATCATCAGGGAAATGCAAATCAAAACTGCAATGAGATATCACCTCACTCCTGTTAGAATGACTACTACGAAAAAGACAAGAAATAAGTGTTGGTGAGGATGTGGTGAAAAGAGGACCATTGTGCGCTATGAGAAATATAAACCAGTGCAAACACTCAGGAAAACAGTATGGAGGTTTCTCAAAATTTTTTAAAAAACCTACTATATGATCCAGCAATTCTACTTCCAGGTATTTATCAGAAGAAAACAAAAATACTATTGAAAAAGATCTCTCTCTCTCTCTCTCTCTCTCTCTCTCAGTCCTGAATAAAAGAGCATGGTTGGTCGCCATAAATTGTGCACCTGAAGAATATCTATTGCATGACAAGCAAACATTCCCCTTAAGAATGTCACAGGTAAGACAGAATGAAAAAGGCGTACGCACACACACTATTGATAAAACCCAACAGTATAAAATTACTCAAAATGGTTCTCTGCAATATGAATCACCAGACTGTTATTTCATAAAAGCTTAGAGAAACAAAGTTAATTCTTATAGAAGCCAAGTTGTAGAGTACAATCTTTGGAAACTATTGCCCTACCCTTCAATCTGCAAGTTGTTGCTTAGTACTCCTCCAAGTGATTTTAAATATCATGAAGAAAAAATAAAACAAACAAAAAACAAAACAAGAAACAAAACCAAACAGAAAACACTTGCAAGCAGAAAATACATCTGGTTGCTGGTCAATTCAATTTTAAATTTCTGTTGCCAATATAAAGAAGTTCAAATTATTTTTCCCCCATGTACCCCTATATTTTGAATCTTTGTGGAAGATGTGTAGGGTTTTAGAAGTCAAACTGAACTGGGCCTGAGGAATGTTGTTGAGTAATCCTGATATACACATAAAAAATTTATATATTTATACTTATATATAAAATCCTAAAATTTTTAGTATTATGGAATGCAAGTAAATCTATATTTGTTACTTATTTACAGTTATTTACATGCTTGCTTAATGTGTATTTATTTGCACATAACTGTATTTACTTATTTATACTCACATCACCACACACCTTACTATCTTTCCCTTGAATATAATCCGTCAAAAATAAATCATTTTTTTTAAGATGCCCTCACTCTTAGTGACTCCTTGTGTTTACACCTGAGCACAGGGAAGGCCTAGTAGCAGTTTTGCCAGCTGAGGCTGCTGGCACTATTGTTACAAGTTCCACACGGTACTCACCTGGTCACGCAGAAATCCACGGGTCAGTGAGGACAGGTGAAACTTGAGGCTGGTTTCAACTTAAACTTGAACTCCAGAGATAACTTGTACGTAGGAAAAAAAAGAAGGGTACAAAGATTTCTTTTGAGGCCTTTTATAGGGCATAATACAGATGCTGGATGCAAAGGCCACACCACTCACTTTTCTTTTTTGTATTTACTGTACTGATTGAACGTATAATTGTTGGCTATGACTGGATTTTCCTGATTCCTATCCAGCCATCTGCTCTCCAAGTGGGAGAAGGCGGCTTCATGCGGTGTGCATTCATTCGCCTTGCTGAACTCTTCTGGCTGGATAGTGATTTGTGACTCCAGACGCTTTTAATACGGCTTGTCACTCAGGGGCGCTAAAAGTGACTCAGCTAACCTTTAAGTTCATTCAGGGCTTTGAAGATTGTAAGACCCTAGAGCAGGGTTTCCAAACCTCGGCACTACTGATAATGCTTTGTCACGGGTGCTGTTCAGTGCGTTGTAGGATGTCCAGCAGCACCCGTGGCCTCCACACACTAGATGCCAGTAGCAGCCCCTCCCATTTGTAACAACCAAAACAATGCCTCCACACGTGACTAGAAGTCCCCTAGGGGGCAAAGTCACACCGAGGAAAGGTGATGGGGAGAGGGGGAACTCTGAGGAGGGGACGGCGGCGCCCAGAGCTAGGAGGAAACGGAGGCTTTGGGCCAACCAGAGGGATGAGCCTCAGGGATCGAAACGCGGCTCGCGGGAAAGGGGGAGGAACGCCGGAGCCTGTGACGGGGGTGCCCCAGACCCATGCCCCTCCCTAGACTCCTACAGGAGTCCCGGGACTGCCCGCCGCTCACAGAGTCCTGACCCTCGCACTAAGGCCGAACGTACCACGTGAACCCAGTCCCCCGCGGAGAAAACTTTACACACAGCACAGTGAGCCGCCCGCGTCTCCTTCCTCAGCACCGCCCGGCGCTTCCGCTTCCGGTCTCGGGCAGTAGCCCGGGGCTTCAGTTTCCGGTACCTAGCGGACGCGGATAGCGGGGCATTACGGGGCTCTGAGTTAAGGCGGCGGGCCGGGCGGCGGCCTCGCACCCAAGCCTCCGACGAGGTGTTCTCGTTTGCTTAGTGAGTGCAAGGCTGGGCCGTGGGCTGTGTCAGCGCCAGCGACTGAGACCCACTCTAGGGGCGGGGCTGTGGGATGGTACCAGCTTGTGGGCGGAACCAAACCCAGAGGGCAGGGTTGTGGGCGGACACCCGTTTCTTGACGGGACTGAGGGCGGGGCTGTGGCTGGGTACCGGATCTGGAGGGCGGTGCTAGAGTCTCAGCCTGAAGGTGGGCAGAGACTAGGCCCAGGGGCGGGGATAAGGCGGGGGTGGGTCTTGGGTAGGCGGGCAGGAGAGTGGGAGAAAATCAGCTCCAGGGACGTGGATGAAGACGGGGCTTTCCGTGGACTCTCCAGGCTGTACAGGTAGACGGATGCTAAACAAACAACTTTTCTTCAAGCCTTTCCCCATGTTCAGTGCGGAGCCTCACACAGCCCAATTAAACGATATGCTCATGCTCAGGATTTTTTTTTCTTGTTTTTACTGATGTTCTTAAATTTTTTTTAAAAATTGGATCATATATTCACCTTTCTCTTTAACTTGCTGTCACAAGCCAGTAGATAGGGATCTAACACTATTTTTTTAAATGTTTTTTTGTGGGGGAGGGGGCTAGGTCATAGATACACATATAGGAAATCTTCAAACAGTGGTAGTCAGTAAAATATTCTCACTCCCATACCGTCTCCCGGTCCTTTCTCCCAAAGATAAACATCATTTTCTCCTCTGTCCTTCCAGATACAGTGTGTATATGTATGTATGTGTGTATGTACGTACAGGCCCAAGAGGGATGCCCCCCAGCAGGAAATGAAGCTGGTAAATTGTCTCATTCATTTGGATCTACTGAAAAGAGATTTAAATTTATGCCGGAGAGGATGAACCAGTGATGAATTGATAGAAATAAAACAAAGAAACAAGGAATTTTACCATTTAAAAAATCCAAAGAAAAAAGTGAGAAAGAGAATGTATTTATAAAATCTGGATCTAAAATAAAATAAAATAAAATCTGGATCAAACTCATATGTCATAAAATGGTAAACATCTATGTAATCAAACAATAGACACTGACTTTCGATTTATCCTAATTTATTATATAATTATATTGGGGGAGGGGAATTATGTTTTAAAATAGCAAGAGAACTACATGCTAATTTTTTCAGAGAAGAAGGTAATTAGAAAAAATCAAAAGCTGAAAAATGAAAAAGCTGTATAAGGAGCTAATTTAGAAATACAGAATTACAACCAGAAAAACAAATAAGTTGTTTGTGGGAGTCAGAATAGAGACTGGGGGATGTAGCTTTTCATAAAGCTTAAAATATTATTTGAGACATATGTGTATAGACATACATACACACACACACACACAGAAACCTGAAGTTTTATTCCAAAGGGATCATCAAACTCTAGGAAGAATTTATTTTTAAAAAAAGGTTCACTTTGCAAAAATAGATTTTAAGAACCGCAGACTTCAAGCATTAAAAAAAAAAAAAAAAGCTATAATCACCCTGGTGGAAAAAGGAATAGGCATTACATTCCACAATACATGACAAACATTTTATGTACATTACTCCTGAGTATTTTCATGGAAACCCATAAGGAAATGCTATTATCTATCTCCATTTTACAGATGAAGAAATCAATGGAAGCGTATTGCTAAAATGTTCATATTTCATTGAAATTTTCAACAGATATCATTTTATTTCAAAATCATTTATTGAATTTTATTTTCATTAATAAAATATCTCATTCTAGCAAATAATCAAACAGTAAGTAGAAAACAGTTTAATAAAACTACAGTTTTCTTTTGATATAGTTAAATATATCAATGTACAGGACATGATGTATGAAAAAACACAGAGATTGATGTGTATGTAGTAAAACTAGTGATTACCTTTTCCCAATTCCTCCTACATTCTGTGAAGGAAACAGGAATCTTTTCACATTCACTTTTTGACATGTAATTGAGAAATTTCTATCCTCACTTTTTTATCCCTTTATTATTTGTAGAACTTTTCAAACCTCACCCTTTATTCTATGAATCTTAATCGTACAGTGACTATTAGAGAAACAGATTCCACTGAGGGTCCTGATAATAAACACAAGGAAACCATACTTTTTTTTCTCTTTCAGGCATTCCTGGAGGTGTCTATAGAAGGTGAGGGTTCCAGGGAAGAAGAGAAGTACTGGATGAATAAATGTTAAATTGTCTTCACATTTTCTCATAATGTAGTGAATAATTTATTCAGTGTTACACAAACTAGAGCTGTGCCTAATCTCCACCTACACTGTGCTACCTTCTACTATATAGAAAAATGATATTTATCAGTCCATGACCTCAACCTGGTCAAGGTCTCATTGCATAAAAATAAAAATGTAATGGTCAGTCAGGCATCCAGGATAAAGTACTAATGGTATTCAATTAATTTGAAATATACCAACCTCATAATAGATGCTAGAAAGGATATCAACCTTAATTAATATCTTACCATGTGCATATATTATCTGCTTATTCCTAGAGTGCTTTAAGTTCTATGATTAAAAATGATTAAGAATTATACTGCATTGAGATTAAAAAAATACTGTCCCACAAGGTTAAAAATTTAGAAAGGTGATAGGGAAAATCAAATTTTCTGTCTGAAAAGTGCATTAGTTTAAACACTGCACTGGCCTATTAACGTGGTGAATATGATAGTGTACACTTATTGATCCATTACTATGTCATAAACACTATTCTAATAAGTACTTTGGTTACCTCCTCTCAACCACCCTCTCAGTTAAGAATTTTTTTTAACACTATTCTACAGACGAGGAAGTTAAACAGAAAGATGATTTGTATTATACCCAAGATCACAGTTTGTAATGTCAGGTAACTTATGAATTCTGGAATGCTCACTTAAAATTAACTTCATTATCAGGAAGAGATCAAGATGGTGGAGTAGGAGGACCCTTAGTGCACCTCCCCCCATGAACACAGCAAAAATACATCTGTATGTGGAGAGATTCTCACCGAAAACAAACTGGAAACTGTCAGAAACACTCTTCTGCAAACAACAACAACAAAACTGTAGAGAAGGACCCACACGGAGTTGGGTAGGAGGAAAGGAGAAGCGATCAGGTCAGGACCCGTGCCCCTAGGAGGGGACACAGAAAAGGAGGGGAATATAGTACAGGCTGGGATAATCTCCCTAGGGCGTGAGGGGTTTAAACCTCATATCAGACACCTCAGTGTGGGATCTGACACCGTGAAAACAATTCTCCCACCTTACACCTGTTAGACTGGCTATTACCCAAAAGCCAAAGAAAACAAATGCTGGCAACGATGTGTAGAAAAGGGGAATCCAGAGGCACTGTTGATGGGAATGTATAGCCACTGTGGACAACCATATGGAAATTCCTCAAAAATTTTAAATAGAACTGACATATGATACAGCAATTGCACTTCTGGGTATGTATGTTGAAAGGCAATGACAAAACTATCTTGAAAAGATAACTGCATTGCATGTTCATTACAGCATCTTCCACAACAGAAAAAAGATGGAAACAACCTAGTGGCCATTGATGAATGAAGGGATAAAGAAATGTGATATACTAATAGTACATACAATGCAATATTATTTAGCCAGGGGAAAGAAGGAAAACCTGCCATTTGCTACAATATGGATGAAACTTGAAGGCATTATACTAAGTGAAATAAGTCAGAAAAACAACTGTGTTATCTCTCTTACATGAGGAATCTAAAAATATTGAACTCATCAAAGCAGAGTAGATGGTGGTTGCCTGGGGCTGAGGGGTGATGGGAATGGGGAGATGTTGGTTAGAGTTATAAGATGAAACAGATTCCAGCAATGTAATGTACATCATGGTGGCAATAGGTAACACTGTGGTGTTTTGTACTTGAAACTTATTATGGGAGTGAAGTTAATGTTCAAACCCTAACAACAACAAAAACAAAATGCTAGTTATGTGAGGTGAAGGATGGGTAACTAACCTTCTTTTGGTAAACATGTCACAATAGATACATGTATCGAAACAGCATATTGTACACCTTAAACTTACACAATGTTATATGTCAATTATGTCTCAATAACGCTGGGAAAAAACACAAAAAACGCTGCTCTATTTTTGTTGGGAAACAGGTGCATCTACCTCTAGAAGAACGTCTGTAGTTATGTTCACCACTGTTCCAGAAGAATTAATGGAATGGGATAACAGCCAGAAAAGAGGACATGAAATGGTTTGTTCGGAAAAAGCTGTCCTGAATGACAAGGTGAAATGTAAGTCTAAATTATCCCATTTTCTAGTCATTAGGCAACATTTTAAAACTAAATCAATTTCATATTGTTTTTTAATCATTTAAATTCACCCAATCTTGTCCTGCAAGTGCATTTATTACCATTTTACCAATAGTGGACATTATGGAAAGGCATTTCATGAATTCGTAGAAAATCTAAGATTAATACTCAAGTGTGTATATTCTATTATAATATTTTCAGATTTAAAAATCCCTATGTTCATTTATCTTTGAAATTTTTATTTATTTTTACTTTTATTTTTTTTTAGCTTCTGCACAAATCTTTCTTTTTTTGTAACATATTTATTGATGTATAATTGCTTTACATTGTTGTGTTAGTTTCTGCTGTATAACAAAGTGAATCAGCTATACATATACATATATCCCCATATCCCCTCTCTCTTGCATCTCCCTCCCACCCTCCCTATCTCACCCCCCTAGGTGGTCACAAAGCACTGAGCTGATCTCCCTGTGCTATTCGGCTGCTTCCCACTAGCTATCTATTTTACATTTGGTAGTGTATATATGTCCATGCCGCTCTCTCACTTCGTCCCAGCTTACCCTTCCCCCTCCCTGTGTCCTCAAAAATAGAACTACCGTATGACCCAGCAATGCCACTACTGGGCATATACCCTGAGAAAGCCATAATTCAAAAAGAGTCATGTACCACAATGTTCATTGCAGCACTATCTACAATAGCCAGGACATGGAAGCAATCTTTGAAAATTTTAAGAAGGTGCTATGTGAAAATAAGAGCTAGTAAATTTAGCGGAACATACTGGAAATTAAACCATGCACACACAAAAAAGCAACATTCCTTTGGTGCTTTCCAAGGTTTCTTGGCTATCTTTTAAGCTGGCATAAATGGATATAAAATATAATATTTTAAGATATATATTTATATAATATTTTAGAAATATTAATAATTTTAATGAGCAATATTTTTTCCCACTAAATAATTGTAATTCTCTTCTGTCACATGCATTCCCTTAATATCTAAGTTTGCCATCAATGCAGTAGTTGTTTATCCTCAGTTAGAAAATGCAAAGCAATAAAACTAGTTATGGAAAGCTTTCAGAAAGCCAAGATAACTACCACAAAAATGATGTGTGACATCTCTAAGGAATATTGGAAAACCATCTTGTAGGAAACAAAAGGAGCCCAAAGACTGAGTTACCCTGACTGAAGACAGTGAAGCATAGTGAAGTGCTAATAACCAGGCTGATACTAGTTAAAGGAGAGACCTCCCCATTCTGACAACATGATCCTTTGCAATCCTATAGTAATGTAAAAGAAGATAAATTTATTGTGATGACTTGGGTGATTTAATGGTCCTCAGGCATCATTAGAGCCAGTGCAATAGGAAAAATAATACCAATGCCTATTTTCCAGTTGCATACCCATGCCTAAGACGTATTATTGACAACCACCCATCTTACCTGTGCACGTTTTGTAATCATGCAATTGTACGCACCTCACAACACACTTCTATAACTTGTGCTACAATGTCAGTCAAGGTTCAGTCAAAAAACAAAAAAGAAGCCAATTAGTTCTTTTAATGAAGAACATTTAATATAGAGAGTTAGTTAAAGCATTATTGAGAGACTGAAAGGCAAGAAAGAACAAAGTGGTAACATAGTAATCATAACTGAAGGAGGAAGCTACTCCACCAAGGGCTTGAGGGGTATAAAGGGATCAGTTGAGCATTTGGGGCACTAAGGCTTTTACAGACCACTGTTGAAAATATGTACGATGAGCACAAGATGGAACATAGAGCAGTGATTTCAAGCACCCCACCCCAAAGCAAGGCCCATGCGTATGATGTTGAGAAGCTATGTGAAGAAAATAATCAGAAATAATGGGGAAGGCCTTCCCTGGTGGCGCAGTGGTTGAGAGTCCGCCTGCCGATGCAGGGGACATGGGTTCGTGCCCCGGTCCAGGAAATCCCACATGCCGCAGAGCGGCTGGGCCCGTGAGCCATGGCCGCTGAGCCTGCGCGTCCAGAGCCTGTGCTCCGCAACGGGAGAGGCCACAACAGTGACAGGCCTGCGTACCGCAAAAAAAAAAAAAAAAAAAAAAGAAAGAACGGGGAAAACACATTGCCTTTACTACAGTAGGCTCTTCATATCTTCCCCCTTTGACCTCTGATCTCTTTCAGATCTTGGGCATTCGTCCATGAGCAGTTAGGACACAAGGCATACAGGTCACCTTTGAGTGAAAGATCTGACTGGGATCAGTAGTTCTCAACCTTGGCCACACACTAGAACCACCTGATATTCCTTTGTTAATATATACACGCCACAGTTTCTTTCAAGAAAATGAAGAGTTCCCTTAAACTCCACAACCTCATCAACATTTGTTATGGTTTTTTTTTCAATAATAGCTATCCTAACAGATGTGAGGTGATATTTGATTTAGGTTTTGACTTGTGTTTCCTGATACTAACTGATGTTGAGCACTTTTTCATATACCTGGTGGTCTTGTTCTCATCATAAACCCTCCTATTTATGGAGGGTTTAGGAGTTCAGCACCAGGGAAGGTCCCACAGCTGGGTCTGAACCCAGTCTTCTGATGTAGATGCAGCAGATTTTCATGTCAATTCTTCCTGATACAGGGATTGCAATTCCTTGTCTTCTCCTACCTGAAGGTAACTCAGTTTAATTATTTTGGCATGTCACACTATGATTTAATCTAGAATTATTCAAAATAAGTACTGTAAACACAGTTGGGCAGTTTCCTTATCTATGAAATTATGATAATAATTGAACCTACCTAGTAGGAGTATTGGAAGATTTTTTTAAATTATTAATATTGCTTAGACCAATGGTTTTCATCTCCAGTTGATTGGTAATTTACGTGTGCTTATTTTAAAGTTCACAGGTACCCTGGTCTCAGCCTAGGACCTATTTCAGAATCTCTGCATGTGCGTTTCTTGGTCACCCTAATGTCAAGTTGGACTTGATAAATACCACTTAGAATATTGCCTAACACTTACAAAAATTTCCATTAATATTACCTATTATTAGTCTCATCAATAACCAACACCTATTTTTAAATATAAACATTTAATAATATTTCCTTCAGATCTCAGCTTTTATAGAGATTTGAACATTTACTCATAAAAAGGGACTTTCTTGGTATCTAGCTCAATCCCATTCCTCTATATAACTGGCCCCCAAAAGCAACCATTGTCATGAAGTTGATGGGTATATTTCCCTGTCAGTGCTTCTGTAATGTCAATATTCATTTATGTATCTAAACTGCATTCTTAAAATCTTCCCTAAACAGAATACTACACATATTTCCTCTGAAATGTGCTTGTTTACCACAGCTTTGTGGTTAAGTCTCTTTGTGAAGTACATACAATTACTCCAGACATCTACCCAATGCACATTATTACATAAGGGAAAACATCCTTTACTTTATAAATTTATATTTATACATATAAATATAACAAATTTATATTTCACATATATTTAAAATGTAACAATATAATATAATGTATTTTCACTATTAAATAAATATTTAATTTACATTACATATTTTATAGTATACTATTATTTATATCATTTTCTTCTGACAACAATCCTATGAAAATTCTGTACCTCGCTCATATGGTATCATACAAATGAGAATTTGTATATAATATGAGACTGGTGGCTAGTTGTGCAGTTTCTAAGAATTGATGCATGTTCAGTTTTACTAATGTTGTCTGTATTTGTTTCAATGCAAATATCATTTTCTATCAACCACATCATCATTTGTTAAGATATCATTTGAAAATATTCCTGAGGTCTATCTTGTGACAATGTCATGATATCTGCACATGACATTTTCATATTATACAGGAAATTGTTTCAACCTTAGATTTCAAAACTGGACTGCACAACATCACTATTTATAGAAAATCCTATAATCCATCATGTTAGTGCCATTCTGGCCCCTGTGAACTACTGGTGCTTTCCTGTAATTCACAGATAGACTCACTGAACCAAAGAGGATGAATCAATTCTTCTACCTTCATTTCACATTCTGAGCCAAAAAAACTAGGTTAGAAAAGAAACGCTATTTAGCTACAGTGGAGATGACTGAGAACTGGTGCAGGAATAAGCAAATCAAGCATTGAGTCCTGGATTTTTCACCCCATGTATGTGGAGTGTGTATAAACTTCTCCTCCTCTCTATGCTTCTGTACCTTCCTGGAAAAAAAGTCTAATACCCAGCACTACACCATGTGTGGCACTTAAGGGATGTTTGTAACTTATAAATATTGGGTCATTTTTATAAAGAATGTCAATCATTATTCAGATAGTATGTTTATTAATTAAATATAATCCCCCAAATTTAATAATGTTTTATATGGCAGAAAAGATCGAAGCCTTTCCTGGTGCAGGATACTGGAGCATGGAATGATATGAAATCCTAAAATGTGTCTCAGCCCATGCATTAAGATGTATCATCCCCTCCATTTCTGACTCTTTTTTCCCCATACTTACGAAAATTTCTGCAATGGCTTTTCAATGATTGAATCCTGCATATGCTGTTAAATGAAAAGAAAATATGTCCCTTAGAAAGTCCATGACATAGACAGAAACAAGCACTATTTTATCTTGTCTCTATTCCTATGTGACATTCTGAAAAAGATGAAAACACCAGCATGAATGGTCCACCGTGTGGAAGCTATATTGCCCACATGGTTTATTCAACACTTAACTGTTTTCTTTTTTTTTAATCCTTGGTGCCTCTTCTGTGCCAACAAGGTATAGGCTCTGGGGAATCAGAAATAAATGAGCCTCAGTCATTTCTTTTCATCTATGAAGAATGTACTTGTATAAAATAAAATAAAATGTCCTGTCAGGGACGTAGGGAAACCATAACATCAGATCAACAGATATTTAAGTCTAATGACACGAGCATTAGCTTTATCATTATTAGTAACAAAATATCAAAAATGTATTTTGCCCTTTCTTTATGCATCCATCACATAGCTATTGCATAGAGGGCGACCATTATTTTTTTAGTCCTGATTCAGTGGGTTTGAATCAATGAGGAATCGACTCATTTGACAATACTAAGTCTCATGGATTCTAAGAAATTGTCCCATAACAAAGAATTAGTGGAGCATACACGATTCAAAATTAAGTTTTGTTTTTTTAAACATCTTTATTGGACTATAATTGCTTTACAATGGTGTGTTTAGTTTCTGCCAGAGCCCCCGAATCAGCTGCTCAAAAATTAAGTTTTTATGCTCCTAAGTTCCATGCCCTAAATGTCATTGTTTTCAGACTTTCTGAAAGTTTTAAGCAGAGGTACAGCAGTCTAAACACAGACGCATCTTGGGTAGATTTTTAAAACTGTTTTCATTTTCCTGCATAGGAATGAACCTTAAGACTCTGATTTTATGTCTCCTTTCATGATTGAGTCAGATGATTATAAGTACAGAGGAGAAGGTGGACAGGTGACGTGAAATCCAGGAACAGGGTCAACAGAGAGACCTACCCTGAAATGTCAGGTGCCGATTATTTCTATGACCTCACCTGTGTTCTTAGACATCCTTCCTATAGTTGATGCAGCAAGTGCTACCTACTACCCTCCCCTGTGTCCTCCAGAAAACTCCAAATAGGAAGGGCAAAGTGAGCAGGGAATCTCTACCAGGACTGACAGGAAAGTAACATGGCTGTTTGGGGTGGCAGGGCGAAAACTGCCCAGATGCCCTGTGTCTGGACTCAGTCTGCCCAGAATGACTGGCTTCAACACTTTCTAACTCATGACCTGGTACCTGTTACATAAAATGCTGTGCTTCTTTCCTCTTACTATAATAATACTTAGGTGTGCACTTATAATTTGGGAGAAATTATGCAGGTGTAATCAAACAAGAAACATAAAAGTCATACCTCAGAGCCTGACACTTAGGAAGCCTTCAATAACATAACATAACATAACATAACATAACATAACATCATAACTGATGTTATGGTTCATGTCATCCTCCTCATCCTTATTGCCACTTTCATAACTATTTGAAGTGCTTAGGGGGAAGGTTCCAGAGACCCATTTGCTGCTACAGTGGGGGAGATGCCAGCCAGAGCCAGAACCAGTGAGGGTGGAAGCAGATCTCTGAATGAGAGTTCTCACACCCCAACCAGAACAAAGAACATTAAGCTTCAAAAGCCTTTATTCCAAAACTGTTTGTATTCGTGCCCTCTCATCTTTCTATACCAAATATCACATTTGTCCTCTTGAGGAGGAAATCCCAACCAGAACCAAGAACATAAATGTCATAGGGCTCTAATCTGAAATTTGTATACTGGTGTCCCCCCAACTGTCTGTCCCAACTGCCATGTTTGTCTAGTTGAGGAAAAAATCATGCTCCCAACACTCCCTTCATCCATCACTTTCTCCCTCAGCACTTACTGGGCTGGGCTGCATCTCTGCTGGAGCAAGACCAAGGAGCACAGATTCACTGCCCCTCTCCTGCCTGCTGTGTGTTGAAGTCTCAGGGTGTGCCCTCAGGACTGGCAGGAAGACAGGCTCAGGCTGGGACCTTCTGATACTGCTTCCTACAAAGGATGGAGACACAGGTGGGGAGCCACAATGTTAGAACTGGCCAATTAATGAGCTGAAGACACTGGCCAATTATTTACAATGGTATGACCTTAGGGCTCAATGTCCAAAGCTCATAATTAGCCAGTTGGTCCACATTGTCCCAATCTCTGGAGACTTGCTAATATTCACGGAACAGAAAAAGGATAAAAGTGAATGTCCTGGGAAGGATCTAGGTCCCTCTTCTCCTCAAGAGGAAATTCACCTGTACTCTTGCTTCTTACTTCTAACTTGCAGAATTCTAACATAAAACTCAGACTTTTTTTCCTCAGTTTAACCACTCAATGTGTGGTTTTGTTATCTACAAATCCATTGTATCAATCATGAAATCTATGCAGCACTAGGTCTATACCAAGGATGTGATACTTTCCATTTTCACAGTTAATATGTGTCTCTAAGGATAACTTCTTATTTTCATTTCTTTATCCTTGCTCAGCTGGCATTAGATATGGTAGAGATTACTGGGTTGGACTTTTTTCTTTCCTTTTTTTTTTTGTGTGTGTGCTAATTTGAATGAATCTTCATTTCTAAGTTTTTTCTCTAAATGAATTACATTGGCATATTAGAAAACTATTGACTTTTATTCTTTAATACCTGATACTTTAATTAAATATTTCAGTGGGCCTCCCAGAAGGTTGCAGTCAAGATCAGCCAGGGCTGCAGGCATCTCAGAACTGGATCAGCAGATGTCCACTTTCAAGCACACTCACGAGGCTGTTGGTAGGATTCACCTGTTCACAGAATATTGTCCAGAGAATTCTTTCAGTTCCTTGACACATGGCCTCCGGGTTGGGCAGTTGTTTTTTTTTTTTTATCAATATGAGCCGTCAAGAATGCAAGAGAGAGGCAGCAAGAAGAAAGCCAGATTTTTTTTTACTCTATTCTCAGCAGGGACTTCCCAACCTTTCTTCCACATTCTCATTGTTGGAAGTGGGTCTCTATGTACATCTCACCCTCAATGGCAGTAAGATACACAAAGCAATGAAAACTAGGAGTTGGGATCAGTGAGAGTATCTCAGATACTGCCCACCACACAGGGCTCATCCTCTGTAAAGACTATGTTCTCCAAGCAATTCAAGACTCAGGCCCTGTCCATCTAATTTTCAGCATATCCCCAAATTAGTCACACCACCATGATCTCAACAAAAATTCCCTGGACACAAACTAGCATATGGGTAGAACTTTCTTTCCATTGGGTACTGCATTTTGTACGACAGATCCCACTCTACTGCTTTAGGTCATGCAGTCTCAAGTAGACCCCCTTGTTTCTGATGCACTAGGAGAACCCCTCTATCAACACCAGGCCAATCTACAGCTATTCCATGGCCAAATGTAACAAATGTTCCCAGTGAACATGATTTCTTCTAAGTAGAGATGAATCAACTCACTCCAGAATATATATTTTCATTAGATTTCATTGTGGTCTTAGATCTTGAAGACTTTAATAAGTAAAATGTGCTTGGGCTCACCTGTTTTTTTCTACTGTATAAAGTGGGATGTAGGTGGAAAGTGGAGTGATGTAACCTTCTAAATCTTGTCCATGCAGCCTTCCTGACTCAGAGACCTCTTTCTGAGGAAGGCAGAGATTGGTTTGTCATTGATATGAAGAAAACTTTATACCAAAATCAAATTGGATATGGAGAGAAGGATGTTATTTACCTTGTGGGGATAAGTGACGGGGTATTTTTAGGGTAGAGCACATGGTGGATAGGTACAGGTGGATATGAGAGGGAGAGACTATGTGTTGACATATTTAAAATAATTCATCCATGGCAAAAATGTATTACTAAAATGCAGTTATTTCATAGAGAGTAAAATGAATAACTTACTAGAGTCAATGACAAAGTTGAATTTATAGGAATTGGTATATTAAAACCAAAGGTAGTTATGTCTGTGCCCTATAATGTGACATATGCTTTGTTCTTTTCCCAATTCCCAGTGCCCTCCCCCGCCCCCACCTCCATGGTGAGTATCCTTGGCCAAATACCAAGTGAACAAAGGTGGATTGGAGAGACTGGAGGTAAATGCTGCGGTCCTTTAATGTGTTTGGACCTTAGCAAAAATAATGTTAAAATGAAGTTATAGCATTGTGAGTAGAAAAGATCAGGTATTAGTGTCACTGCCAAAGATGAGCATACAAGAAGTGGTACATGAAAAACAGATATTGATGTTTATGCAGTATAACTAGTTATTTTTCTTTTTGTTTTTCTCAATTCCTCCACACATGATGAGTATCCTTGAAAGAACACAAACCTACTCACATTAATTTTTTGATGTGTAATTGGGAAATTTCTAAACTCACTTTTTTATCCTTTTATTATTTTTAGAACTTTTAAAACCCCATCCTTTAGTCTGTGAGTCTTAACCTCACAATAACAGGGGACATTTCTGCTTATCATAACTCAGTGCTGGCATCTAGTGGGTAGAGGTAAGGGGTGCTTTTAAATATCATACAATATACAGGACAGTCCCCTATGAAAAAGAATAAAGACCAAAAATATCAATATTGTTGAGGTTGAGAAACCCTGGTCTAGACTGTTGAATGATATTAAAATTTTAATCTAAAAAATTCCAATCTCTATTATTTTATAATGACATTGAAAACATTATCTGAAATAAATCTCAATCTTTCTCCATTATTTTGCACTACTTAATGTTTTTTATTGTGGTCAAATTTACATAACATGAATGTAAAAGAATGAAATTAGAACATTCTCTAACACCATGTACAAAAATAAACTCAAAATGGATTAAAGACTTAAATGTAAGACCGGGTACTAAAAATCTTTTAGAGGAAAATATATGCAGAACCCTCTTTGACATAAATCACAGCAATATTTTTTGGATCCATCTCCATCTTAAGCATTTTTAAATGTATAATTGTGTACACTTGACATTAAACACATTCACATTGTCAGGCAACCATCACCACCATCCATCTCCAGAACTTTTTCATCTTCCCAAACTGAATCTCTGTACCCATTAAATGCTAATGCTATTTCCTCCCTTCCTCCAGCCCCTGGATGCCACCATTCTATTTTCTGTCTCTTGCTACCTCATGTGAGTGGAACCATATAATATATATCCATTTGAAATATCTCAATTTTGACATTTCAAACTTGAATCTCTAATGTCCCCTTTCCTTCCCAAATTTGCTCCACCCACAGCCCTCCCTGTCTCAATAGATGCAATTCCATTTTTTCAGTTGTTCAGGCCCCAACCCTGGAGACATTCTTGTCTCCTCTCTTTCTCTCACACATGTATCCTGCCTGGAATCAAATCCTTTTGGCTCTGCCTTCAAAATATAGCTCAACAGACCGATTCTCAACCCTTACACTGCTATCTCCACCTTGGTCCTACCCACCTATATCTCACCTAGCTTGCCTACAGGTAAACTCCAAGCAGGCTTCCTCACATCCTACAATCCACACTCAACCCAGCATCCAGAATAATCTTTTAAAATTCCTAATCATGTCATGTGTCTGCTGTAAACCCTACAATTATTCCTCACATCACTCAGAGAAAATGAAAGCAAAAGTCCTTCAGTGGCAGAGAAAGCCTCACACGATCAGCCCATGATACCTGTTCTCCTCTTCTTCTATGCTCACTCGCTCTGCTCCAGCTACATTCCCCCCAGACAACCTCCTACCTCAGGGTCTTTGTATTAACCTTACCCTCTGCCTGGGGCACTCTTTCCCCAGAAACCACTCACCTAAGTCATTCACCATCTTCACCAATGTAACTTTCTCAATGAGTTTACTAGGACCACCCTTTTTTACTAGGACAACCTGTCCTCCCCATGCTCCTGATTCTCTTTATCCTGTGGTAGTTGAGCCTAAAATAATGATCGACTCATAGTAAATACTCATTAAAAATAGGTTTGATAAATTGAATAAGTGAATGTGGCTCTGAAGGGGCTGCCAGTCACACTGTCTCTTGACCACAGTTGATTTGTCCAGTGTGGAAAGAGGACATGATTGTACCAATCAGAATTCTTTTCTGATAGATATAGATAGATATAGATATAGATATAGATATAGATATAGATATATGTTTTTAGTCCTGAGCAGCTAAGTTGAGTCCAGTTCCTCTTTAGTAGTGAAGCTACCAGGTATGAGTGGTGAGAGCTGCTGAAGCTGAATCTGACCTCTGTACACCGAAAACCGAATTAAAACTTGGAGACAGAGTTTTGGGTGAAGTAGAAAAGAATAGCTTTATTGCTTTGCCAGACAAAGGGGGCCACAGCAGGCTAATGCCCTCAAAACTGTGTGTCCCAACCTGGAGTGGGTAGTGAGGAGTTTTACAATATGGTTCAAAGAGGGCATGATCAGCTCCTGGACATTCTTCTGATTGGTTGACGGTGAAGTGAGAGTCACTGTCATCAACCTTCTGGTTCCAATCGATCTGGGGTCTACGTGCCTGTGGGCAGCACACAGTTAAGTTCTTCCACCTGGTGGGGTTTTCAGTATCTGCAAAACAACTCAAAGATATTGTTATGTATATTCCTGCTCAAAGGCTGCACTACTGTTTCTTTTTTATTTTAAATCATCTATACTAAAAAAAATAATACTTGAGACACAAACATATCTGTTTTACCTATTAAGTATTTTTACAGGAAAATATGATGATAGATTATCTTTAATTTAAATCTCCTCTGTTTTAAAAACAGTTTTTTAACATCTTTGTTGGAGTATAATTGCTTTACAATGGTGTGATACTTTCTGCTCTATAACAAAGTGAATCAGCTATATGTACACATATATCCCCATATCTCCTCCCTCTTGCTTCTCCCTCCCTGCCTCCCTATCCACCCCTCTAGGTGGTCACAAAGCACCATGCTAATCTTCTGTGCTATGCACCTGCTTCCCACTAGCTATCTATTTTATATTTGGTAGTGTATATATGTCAGTGCCACTCTCTAACTTCGTCCCAGCTTACCCTTTCCCCTCCCCATGTCCTCAAGTCCATTCTCTACATCTGCGTCTTTATTCCTGTCCTGCCCCTAGGTTCTTCAGAACAATTTTTTTTTTAGATTCCATATATATGTGTTAGCATACTGTATTTGTTTCTCTCTTTCTGATTTACTTCACTCTGTAGGACAGATTCTAGATCCATCCACTTCAGGACAAATAACTCAATTTCATTTCTTTTTATGGCTGAGTAATATTCCATTGTATACATATGCCACATCTTCTTTATCCATTCATCTATAGATGGACACTTAGGTTGTTTCCATGTCCTGGCTATTGTAAATAGAGCTGCAATGAACTTTGTGGTACATGACTCTTTTTGAATTATGGTTTTCTCAGGGTATATACCCAGTAGTGAGATTGCTGGGTCATATGGTAGTTCTATTTGTAGTTTTTTAAGGAACCTCCATACTGTTCTCCATAGTGGCTGTATCAGTTTACATACCCACCAACAGTGCAAGAGGGTTCCCTTTTCTCCACACCCTCTCCAGAACTTATTGTTTGTAGATTTTTTGATGATGGCCATTCTGACCAGTGTGAGGTGAACCTCATTGCAGTTTTGATTTGCATTTCTCTAATGATTACTGATGTTGAGCATGCTTTCATGTGTTTGTTGGCAATCTGTATATCTTCTTTGGAGAAATGTCTATTGAGGTCTTCTGCCCATTTTTGGATTGGGTTGTTTGTTTTTTGATATTGAGCTATATGAGCTGCTTGTATGTTTTGGAGGTTAATCCTTTGTCAGTTGCTTCGTTTGCAAATATTTTCTCCCTTTCCGAGCGTTGTCTTTTCATCTTGATTATCATTTCCCATGCTGTGCAAAAGCTTTTAAGTTTCATTAGGTCCCATTTGTTTTTGATTTTGTTTTTATTTCCATTTCTCTAGGAGATGGGTCAAAAAGGATCTTGCTGTGATTTATGTCATAGTGTGTTCTGCCTGTTTTCCTCTAAGAGTTTTTAGTGTCTGGCCTTACATTTAGGTCTCTAATCCATTTTGAGTTTATTTTTGTGTATGGTGTTAGGCAGTTTTCTAATTTCATTCTTCTACAAGTAGCTGTCCAGCTTTCCCAGCACCACTTATTGAAGAGGCTGTCTTTTCTCCACTGTATATTCTTGCCTCCTTTATCAAAGATAAGGTGACCATATGTGCATGGATTTATCTTTGGGTTTCTATCCTGTTCCATTGATCTATATTTCTGTTTTTGTGCCAGTACCATACTGCCTTGATGACTGTAGCTTTGTAGTATCATCTTAAGTCAGGGAGCCTGATTCCTCCAGGTCCGTTTTTCTTTCTCAAAATTGCTTTGGCTATTCGGGGTCTTTTGTGTTTCCACACAAATTGTGAAATTTTTTGTTTTAGTTCTGTGAAAAATGCCAGTGGTAGTTTGATAGGGATTGCATTGAATCTGTAGATTGCTTTGGGTAGTACAGTCATTTTCACAATGTTGATTCTTCCAATCCAAGAACATGGTATATCTCTCCATCTATTTGTGTCATCTTTAATTTCTTTCATGAGTGTCTTATAGTTTTCTGCATACAGGTCTTTTGTCTCCTTAGATAGGTTTATTCCTAGGTATTTTATTATTTTTGTTGCAGTGGTAGATAGGAGTGTTTCCTTAATTTCTCTTTCAGATTTTTCATCATTAGTGTATAGGAATGTAAGAGATTTCTGTGCATTAATTTTATATCCTGCTACCTTACAAAATTCATTGATTAGCTATAGTAGTTTTCTGGTAGCATCTTCAGGATTCTCTATGTGGAGTATCATGTCACCTGCAAACAGTGACAGCTTTACTTCTTCATTTTGGATTTGGTTTCCTTTTGTTTCTTTTTCTAGTCTGCCTGCTGTGGCTAAAGCTTCCAATACTATGTTGAATAACAGTTGTGAGAGTGGACAACCTTGTATTTTTCCTGATATAGAGGAAATGATTTTAGTTTTTCACCATTGCGAACGGTGTTGGTTGTGGGTTTGTCATATATGGCCTTATAATTATGTTGAGGTAAGTTCCCTCTATGCCTACTTTCTGGAAGGTTTTTAACATAATTGGGTGTTGAATTTGTCAAAAGCTTTTTCTCCATCTGTTGAGATGATCACATGGTTTTTCTCCTTCAATTTGTTAATATGGTGTATCACATTGATTGATTTGCATATATTGAAGAATCCTTGCATTTCTGGGATAAACCCCACTAGATCATGGTATATGATCCTTTTAATTTGCTGTTGGATTCTGTTTGCTTGCATTTTGTTGAGGATTTTTGCATCTATGTTCATCAGTGATATTGGCCTGTAGTTTTCTTTCTTTGTGACATCTTTGTCTGGTTTTGGTATCAGGGTGATGGTGGCTTCATAGAATGAGTTTAGGAATGTTCCTCCCTCTGCTATATTTTGGAAGAGTTTGAAAAGGATAGGTATTAGCTCTTCTCTAAATGTTTCATAGAATTTGCCTGTGAAGCCATCTGGTCCTGGGGTTTTGTTTGTTTGAAGATTTTTAATCACAGTCTCAATTTCAGTGCTGGTGATTGGTCTGTTTATATTTTCTACTTCTTCCGGGCTCAGTCTCAGAAAGTTGTGCATTTCTAAGAATTTGTCCATTTCTTCCAGGCTGTCCATTTTATTGGCATATAATTGCTTGTAGTAATCTCTCATGGTTCTTTGTATTTCTGCAGTGTCAGTTGTTCCTTCTCCTTTTTCATTTCTAATTCTATTGATTTGAGTCTTCTCCCTTTTTTTCTTGATGAGTCTGGCTAATGGTTTATCAATTTTGTTTATCTTCTCAAAGAACCAGCTTTAATTTTATTGATCTTTGCTATTGTTTCCTTCATTTCTTTTTCATTTATTTCTGATCTGATATTTATGATTTCTTTCCTTCTGCTAACTTTGGGGGTTTTTTTGTTCTTCTTTCTCTAATTGCTTTAGGTGCAAGGTTAGGTTGTTTATTTGAGATGTTTCTTGTTTCTTAAGGTAGTATTGTATTGCTATAAACTTCCCTCTTAGAACTGCTTTTGCTGCATCCCATAGGTTTTGTGTCATTGTGTTTTCACTGTCATTTGTTTTTAGATATTTTTTGGTTTCCTCTTTGAGTTCTTCAGTGATTTCTTGGTTATTAAGTAGTGTATTGTTTAGCCTCCATGTGTTTGTAGTTTTTACAGATATTTTCCTGTAATTGATATCTAGTCTCATAGCGTTTTGGTCGGAAAAGATACTTGATACGATTTCAATTTTCTTAAATTTACCAAGGCTTGATTTGTGACCCAAGATATGATCTATCCTGGAGAATGTTCCATGAGCACATGAGAAGAATGTGTATTCTGTTGTTTTTGGATGGAATGTCCTATAAATATCAATTAAGTCTATCTTGTTTAATGTATCATTTAAAGCTTGTGTTTCCTTATTTATTTTCATTTTGGATGATCTGTCCATTGGTGAAAGTGGGGTGTTAAAGTCCCCTACCATGATTGTGTTGCTGTCGATTTCCCCTTTTATGGCTGTTAGTATTTGCCTTATATATTGAGTTGCTCCTATGTTGGGTGCATAAATATTTACAATTGTTATATCTTCTTCTTGGATTGATCCCTTGAACATTATGTAGTGTCCTTCTTTGTCACTTGTAATAGTCTTTGTTTTAAAGTCTATTTTGTCTGATATGAGAATTGCTACTCCACCTTTTTTTTTTTTTTTTTTGCGGTACGCGGGCCTCTCAGTGTTGTGGCCTCTCCCATCGCGGAGCACAGGCTCCGGACGCACAGGCTCAGCAGGCCCATGGGCCCAGCTGCTCCGCGGCATGCGGGACCCTCCCAGACCAGGGCACGAACCCGTATCCCCTGCATCGGCAGGCGGACTCCCAACCACTGCGCCACCAGGGAAGCCCACTCCACCTTTTTTTAAATTTCCATTTGCATGGCATATCTTTTTCTATCCCCTCACTTTCATTCTGTATGTGTCCCTAGGTCTGAGGTGGGTTTCCTGTAGACAGCATGTATCCAGGTGTTGTTTTTGTATGTCTATGTCTTTTGGTTGGAAAATTTAATCCATTTACATTTAAGGTAATTATTGATATGTATGTTCCTATTACCAGTTTCTTAATTGTTTTGGGTTTGTTATTGTAGGTCTTTTCCCTCTCTTGTGTTTCCTGCCTAGAGAAGTTCCTTTAGCATTTGTTGGAAAACTGGTTTGGTGGTGCTGAATTCCCTTAATTTTTGCTTGTCTGTAAAGGTTTTAATTTCTCCATCAAATCTGAATGAGATCCTTGCTGGGTAGAGTAATCTTGGTTGTAGGTTTTTCTCCTTCATCACTTTAAATATGTCCTGCCACTCCTTTATGGCTTGCAGAGTTTTTGCTGAAAGATCAGCTGTTAACCTTATGGGGATTCCCTTGTGTGTTATTTGTTGTTTTTCCCTTGCTGCTTTTAATATTTTTTCTTTGTATTTAATTTTTGATAGTTTTATTAATAGGTGTCTCAGCACGTTTCTCCTTGGATTTATCCTGTATGGGACTCTCTGTGCTTCCTGGACTTGATTAACTATTTCCTTTTCTGTATTAGGGAAGTTTTAAACTATAATCTCTTCAAATATTTTTTCAGTCCCTTTCTTTTTCTCTTCTTCTTCTGGAACCCCTATAATTCGAATGTTGGTGCATTTAATGTTGTCCCAGCGGTCTCTGAGACTGTCCTCAATTCTTTTCATTCTTTTTCCGTTATTCTGCTCTGCAGTAGTTATTTCCACTATTTTATCTTCCAGGTCACTTGTCCGTTCGTCTGCCTCAGTTATTCTGCTATTGATCCCTTCTAGAGAATTTTAAATTTCATTTACTTTGTTATTCATCACTGTTTGTTTGCTCTTTCATTCTTCTAGTTCTTTGTTAAATGTTTCTTGTATTTTCTCCATTCTATTTCCAAGATTTTGGATCATCTTTACTATCATTATTCTGAATTCTTTTTCAGTTAGACTGCCTATTTCCTCTTCCTTTGTTAAGTCTGGTGGGTTTTTGCCTTGCTCCTTCATCTGCTGTGTGTTTCTCTGTCTTCTCATTTTGCTTAACTTACTGTGTTTGGGGTCTCCTTTTCGCAGGCTGCAGTTTCGTAGTTCCCATTGTTTTTGGTGTCTGTTCCCAGTGGCTAAGGTTGGTTCAGTGGGTTGTGTAGGCTTCCTGGTGAGGGGACTAGTGCCTGTCTTCTGGTAGATGAGGCTGGATCTTGTCTTTCTGGTGGGCAGGTCCACATATGGTGGTGTGTTTCAGGCTCTCTGTGGTCTTATTATGATTTTAGGCAGCCTCTCTGCTAATGGAAGGTGCTGTGTTCCTGTCTTGCTAGTTGTTTGTCATAGGGTGTCCAGCACTGTAGCTTGCTGGTCATTGAGTGGAGCTGGATCTTGGCGTTGAGATGGAGATCTCTGGGAGATGTTTGCTGTTTGATATCACATGGAACTGGAAGGGCTCTTGTGGACCAGTGTCCTGAACTTGGCTCTCCCACTTCAGAGGCACAGCCCTGACACCTGGCTGGAGCACCTAGAGCCTGTCATCCACACAACTTAGAATAAAAGGGAGAGAAAAAAGAAGGAAAGAAAGAAAGAAAGAAAGAAAGAAGATAAAATAAAATAATGTAAAATAAAAGTTATTAAAATAAAAAATAACTATTAAAAATTTTGTTAAAGTAATAAGAAAATTTTTTTAAAAAATAAAATATTTAAAAAAAGAAAGAAAGAAGAGAGCAACCAAACCAGAAAACAAATCCACCAATGATAACAAGTGCTAAAAACTATACTAAAAAAAAAAATAAAAACGGACAGACAGAACCCTAGGACAAATGGTAAAAGCGAAGATATACAGACTGCAAGCATACACATACATACCCCCAAAAAGAGAAAAAGGGGAAAAATATATACATTGTTGCTCCCAAAGCCCACCTCCTCAGTTTGGGATGATTCGTTGTCTATTCAGGTATTCCACAGATGCAGGGGACATCAAGTTGATTGTGGAGATTTAATCCGCTACTCCTGAGGCTGCTGGGAGAAATTTCCCTTTCTCTTCCTTGTTCGCACAGCTCCTGGGGTTCAGCTTTGGATTTGGACCCGCCTCTGTGTGTAGGTCACCTGAGGGCATCAGTTCTTCACTCAGACTGGACGTGGTTAAAGTAGCAGCTGATTCGGGGGCTGTGGCTCACTCAGGCCGGGGAGCGGGAGGAGCAAGGATGCGGGGCGAGCCTGCGGCGGCAGAGGACGGAGTAACGTTGCACCAGCCTGAGGCGCCGTGTGTTCTCCTGGGGAAGTTGTCCCTGGATCCCGGGACCCTGGCAGTGGAGGGCTGCACAGGCTCCCAGGAGGGGAGGTGTGGATAGTGACCTGTGCTCGCACACAGGCTTCTTGGTGGCTGCAGCAGCAACCTTAGCTTCTCATGCCCGTCTCTGGGGTCCGCCCTGTTAGCCGCGGCTCGCGCCCGTCTCTGGAGTTCCTTTAAGCATTGCTCTGAATGCCCTCTCCTCTCGCACCAGGAAACAAAGAGGCAAGAAAAAGTCTCTTGCCTCTTCGGCAGGTCCAGACTTTTCCCGGAATCCCTCCCGGCCAGCCATGGCGCACTAACCCCCTGCAGGCTGTGTTCACACCACCAACCCCAGTCCTCTCCCTGCGCTCCGACCAAAGCCCAGCCCGAGCCTCAGCTCCCAGCCCTGCCCACCCCGGCGGGTGAATAGACAAGCCTCTCGGGCTGGTGAGTGCCGGTCGGCACCGATACTCTGTGCGGGAATCTGTCTGCTTTGCCTTCCGCACCCCTGTTGCTCTGTTCTCCTCCGCAGCTCCAAAGCTTCCCCCCTCCGCCACCCGGAGTCTCCGCCCGCGAAGGGGCTTCTTAGTGTGTGGAAACCTTTCTTCCTTCACAGCTCCCTCCCACTGGTGCAGGTCCCGTCCCTATTCTATTGTCTCTGTTTTTTCTTTATTCTTTTGCCCTACCCAGGTACGTGGGGAGTTTCTTGCCTTTTGGAAGGTCTGAGGTCTTCTGCCAGCATTCAGTAGGTGTTCTGTAGGAGTTGTTACACATGTAGATGTATTTCTGATGTATTTGTGGGGAGTAAGGTGATCTCCATGTCTTACTCTTCTGCCATCTTGAAGCTCCTCCTGATTCCATTTATTTAAAATTCTAGAAAATGTAAAAAAAAATCTATAGTGACAGAAATCCAATCAGTGGTTGCCTGGTGGGAAAGGCAGAGGGATGGCAAGGAGGAATTGTGTTGGACAAAGAGGAAACTTCTGGGGCTGATGAATACGTTTATTACCTTGAGTAAGGTGGTGGGGGTTTTTTTGTTTTGTTTTGTTTTGTTTTTTTTGCGGTACGCAGGCCTCCCACTGTTGTGGCCTCTCCCATTGTGGAGCACAGGCTCCGGACGCACAGGCTCAGCGGCCGTGGCTCACGTGCCCAGCCGCTCCACGGCATGTGGGATCCTCTCGGACTGGGGCACGAACCCGTGTCCCCTGCGTTGGCAGGCGGACTCCCAACCACTGCACCACCAGGGAAGCCCAAGGTGGTGGTTTTATAAGTATGTACACATGTGAAAACTTATTAAATCATGTGGCTTACTGTATATCAATTATACCTCAACAAAGCTCTTAAAAATGTACTTATGGTTGGGTGAGAACTCTTAGGATGTACTCTTTTAACAGCTTTCATATATAATGTATAGTAGTGTCAATTAGCTTTGTCATGTTGTGCATTACATCCTTAGTACTTATTTATTTTATAGCATAATGTCTATGCCTTTGACAACCTTCATCCAATTCTCCCTCCCCCACTCCCCATTTCTGGTGGCCACAAATTAGATCTCTTTTTCAATGAGTTTGTTTGTTTTCTGAAGTATAATTGACCTACAACACTATGTTAGTTGCTGGTACACAATATAGTGATTTGATATTTCTATACATTTTGAAACGATCACCATGACAAGTTGTCATCTGTCACCATACAAAGATATTACATAGTTATTGACTATATTTTCCACAGTGTACATTTCATATCTATGACTTATTTATTTTGTAACTGAAAGTTTGTATCTCTTAATTTCCCTCTCCTATTTCTATCTCCCCTCACCCAGCTCCCTGACAACCACCTGTTTGTCCTCTGTATCTATGCCTGTTTTGTTTAGTTATGTTTGTTTATTTGTTTTGATTTTTAGATTCCACATACAAGTGAAATCATACAGTATTTGTTTTTCTCTGTCTGACTTATCTTACTTAGCATAATACCCTCTAGGTCCATCCATGTTGTTACAAATGGCAAGATTTAATCCTTTTTTTATAATATTCCATTGTATATATATACATACTTATGTGTGTGTGTATATATATATATATATATATATATATATATATATATGGCAATCTTCTTTATCCATTCATCTGTTGATGGGCTCTTAGGTGGCTTCCATATCATGGCTATTGTAAATAATGTAATGAACATAAGGGTGCATGTATCCTTTTGAATTAGTGTTTTCATTTTCTTTGAGTACATACCCAGAAGTGGAACTGCTGGTACTTCTATTTTTAATTTTTTGAGGAATCTCCATACTGTTTTCCATGGTGGCTGCATCAATTTACATTCTCAACAAAAGTACAGGAGGGTTCCCTTTTCTTCACATCCTCATCACCATTTATTTCTCTTGTCTTTTTGATAATAGCCATTCTGACAAGAGGTTTTGATTTGCTTCTCCCTGATGATTAGTGATGTTGAGCATCTTTCCATGTGTCTGTTGGCCATCTGCATATTGCCTTTAAAAAAAAGTCTATTCAGGTTTTCTGCCTGTTTTAAAATTTTTTTGGATGTCGCCATTCTATCACCATTTTATTGTGTTACAAGGAGAGGTAGCCTATGCAAAGGGAAAAACCACAATGATGAATAGTTTCAGATAATATACTTCTACTCAAGAAAAACAACTAGAGGCACTCTTAGAATAAAGAGTTCTAGACAATGCAAATATACAATTTAATTATTTTCTACTATGCCAAAATAAACCAATTAGGAATAAATAAAACCAAGGGGCTTCCCTGGTGGCGCAGTGGTTGGGAGTCCGCCTGCCGATGCAGGGGACACAGGTTCGTGCCCCAGTCCGGGAAGATCCCACATGCCGCGGAGCGGCTGGGTCTGTGAGCCATGGCCGCTGAGCCTGCGCGTCCGGAGCCTGTGCTCCACAACAGGAGAGGCCACAACAGTGAGGGGCCCACGTACCGCAAAAAAAAAAAAAAAAAACAAACCAAGGATATAATTTAAATTAGCAACAAAAAATTAATACGGACTAAACTCTACACGGAATGAGAAGGAATTATATTGAGAAAACTGTGAAGGTTTTCTTGCTCATATAAAAGTGTTCAAACATGGAAATATTTTCGGATTCTAGCATGGTAAATGTTAACAATAAAGACGCCAATATTCCTGATATTATTTCATCATGAATGCAATTTCAGTCATCAATATTGCAATTGAATTTTAAGGTGAGGAAATGATAAACCTGATCTTTACAGGAAGGGCCCTTTGGATATGTGCCGAGAGGAGGCCAAGTGAACTTTCCCCTGGGAAGACGTGGGGCTCAGAAGTAATTGAGCTGAACCATGGACACTGACTTTTCTCTTCTTGTGGTTCTCCCAAAGTTGTGAAGTCTTCAGAAAATGGAAGGCATTGGACTAATCTAGCTAATTAGGAGCTCTGTGCATCAAGCATTCAAGGCCCCGCAACTGTAAATAGTCAGCCTGTGTCTCCAGCCCTTCAGGTTGCCGGTCCATGTCTAGCAGGCTTCACACCTGTGCCTCCTCCTCCCAGACTAGTCATCCCCATCAGGAGGCTCTGGCTGGAGTCTGTCTTTCTGCCAATCCTGAGGATAGAGCTTCAGCCATCATTGCTCACCAGGCAGAGAGGGGCAGCAGACTGGTCCCCCTTGGGCATGCACCAGCAGGGTCTCAGCATAGCCCAGTGAGTGCTATGGGAGACAGTGGATGGAGGAGGGTTTGTGGGAGTGGTGTTTCCTCATGGTCAGAACAAGCAAAACAGTTGGGATAGACAGAGGATAGGGCACCTACCATCTGTTCTGGTGGGGTCCAAGAGCTCTCATTCAGAGTTCTGCTTTCCTCCCACATTAGTTCTAGTTCCCACGGGCATTACCCCCACGATAGCAGGAAGCAGTTCTCTCTAAACTGTCCCCTAAGTACTCCAAAATCATGAAGTGAGGACGTGGATGAGGATAAGACAGTAAACATGGTATCCTGATTCTTCATTGAGGATTTCCTAGGTTCCAGGCTCTAAGTGTTCCATGTAGCTTGTTTCATTTCAACTGCGTAATCACCACCAAGAAAGAGGAATGAACAGTATTGTCACTTCACAGATGAATAAGGGAGCACAGCATTTAAATATAACTTGTATTAGGTCATGGGGTAAAATAGGAGTGAATTCACGTTTGAATCCAGGCATCCAGCCTCCAGACACAGGGCACTTAGCCAGAATTCTCTCCTGTCATTTTATTTGCCTGGTCACTTCAGGCAGAGACCCCATGTTCACTGCCCTCTGTCCTTTTAGGGGTTCCCGGTAGACCTCAGTGGAGGGTAAGGGGTACCCTTGCTGCATTGACTCTAGGAAGGAGAGCTGAGATCAAGGGAGGACTCATAGAGGATTAGCAGATTGTAATGTAGCACAGATGTCTCTCTTGCTCCTGCCCCTAGATTTTGCTTCAGCTGTCCATGTCCTCCTTTATTCTTGTGCTTTAGTCCTTCTCAATCTCTAAAGGAGACATAAAGGCAGAGTGTTGGGTTCCATTCTTAGTTAGGAAATGGAAATCAGTTAAAAGATATTCCTTAGCTGTGCTTTTAGTTAAGACCACCGTACTTCTGAAGTACTTCTGTTGTACTTTATGAAGTGCATGGAAACAAAGTGAAGATATTTAGTGTATGGGCATCAGAGACTGATAATTTAATTTTATCTCCTCTATTTATTATCTTGAGTGATGTGGGGCAAGCTCTTTGTATCTCTGAACCTCAGTGTTGTCATCTGAGTCAATCCCTAGTTGATACAACTGCTTTGTTGTAAGAATTAAACAGTATAGTGGAAACTACATATTTAATTACATATGTAATGAATGTACACAGGGGACAATAAATTTCAGATACTATTAACAGGCTAGCTTCATACTATTTGATTAAAATAAATTGTCATCTAAAGTATGAATATCTCTGGATCTGAGGAGGTATTTTATTTTGTCCTTATCCAAGTAGATACTGAGTGTTTGGAGGGAAATAGACTGAGTCTCATTCATTTCTGATTCCTCAGAGCCTATACTTCTTTGGCACAGAGTAGGCAACAAAAACAAACAAAACTCTGTTAAAAAAAATTAAATAGACCCTTAGTTCACATAAATGCAGAGTAGACAATACTCTTTCTACCCACTGGGTACTTTTATTTTATTTATTTATTTGTTTGTTTATTTTTGGTTGCACTGGGTCTTCATTGCTGGGCGCGGGCTTTCTCTAGTTGCAGCAAGCGGGGGTGGCTACTCTTTGTTGCGGTGCACAGCCTTCTCATTGTGGTGGCTTCTCTTGCTGTGTAGCACAGGCTCTAGGCACGCAGGCTTCAGCAGTTGTGGCACATGGGCTCAGAAGTTGTGGCTCGTGGGCTCTAGAGCACAGGCTCAGTAGTTGTGGTGCACGGGCTTAGTTGCTCCGCAGGATGTGGGATCTTCCCGGACCAGGGCTCGAACCCGTGTACCCTGAATTGGCAGGAGGATTCTTAACCACTGTGCCACCAGGGAAGCCCCGACTGGGTACTTTTCTGCCTGTACTTTCATCCTTCCAGCAATATCCCATCAGACTAGAGACAAGATACAGTGGGGCTTGGGTGTTTTTATGTCATGGGCTTTCTATGAACATATTATTTTCCTTTTATAAGACACACGTCATTCAATTATCAAAAGCTGTGGAGATTTGGATGAAGTCATGTCATTTGAAACAACAAGGATGGACCTTGAGGGTATTATGCTAAGGGAAATAAGCCAGAAACAGAAAAACAAATACTGTACTATCTCATATGTGGAATCTAAAAAACAAATGAACAAACAAAACAGAAACAGACTTTTAGATACAGAGAGCAAACTGGTGGTTGCCAGAGGGGAGGGTGGTGGGGAAAAGAGCAAAAAATGTGAAGAGGATTAAGAGGTACAAATTTTCAGGTACAAAATAAGTCAAAGGGATGTAATATATAGCATAAGGAATATAGTCAATAACACTAATAATTTTTGTGGTTACAGATGATTACTAGACTTATCATGGTGATCATTTCATAATGGGTTTGATTGTCTAATCACTATGTTGCACACCTGAAAGTAACCTAATATCGTATGTCAACTAACTTCAATTTTTAAAAAATAAATTTATTTATTTATTTATTTATGGCTGTGTTCGGTCTTCATTGCTGGGCGCGGGCTTTCTCTAGTTGCAGTGAGCAGGGGCTTCTTTTTGTTGTGGAGCACGGGCTCTAGGAGCGCAGGCTTCAGTAGTTGTGGCCTGCGGGCTCAGTAGCTGTGGCTCGCGGACTCTAGAGCGCAGGCTCAGCAGTTGTGGTGCACAGGCTTAGTTGCTCTGCAGCTTGTGGGATCTTCCCGGACCAGGGCTCAAACCCGTGTCCCCTGCATTGATAGGATTCTTAACCACTGCGCCACCAGGAAAGTGCCCAATATATTTTTTTAGTGTATTAAGTGAAAACAAGACAGAACAAAAATACAAGGATTACTGCAGGCAGACGTTCATCTTCAAATCAGAAGCATAATCAATACATAAAATTAAATCTTGCAATTCATTTCTTAAATAATAAAAAGATGATTCATGAGTGTGTGGCACATGGTAAATGTTTAACAAATGTTAAGTATATGAAGTTATTACTATTTGGAAGTGTACTTTGAATTAGAAAATGGACCTAGACTGTCAGTGTTTGTTGCTGTGCAACAGAAAAAATACTATTCCCACAAATTCCTCTTTTGAGTACAGTTGACCCTTGAACATGGGTTTGAACTGTGCAGGTCCACTTATACACAGACCATAGTACTATGTGATTGGTTGGTTGAATCTGCGAATACAGAATCACTTACATGAAGGGTCAACTGTAGTAATACATGGATTTTCTACTGCTCCATGTTGGTGACCCTAACTGCAGCATTGTTCAAGGGTTAACTGTAGTAACACATGGTGGTTACACGTGTGAATTCTGAGGCCACGCGGATTTTAGCTGCCAGTTGTGTGACCTTGGGCAAACTCCTTAGTTTCTCTGCCTCAATTTCCCCATCTGTGAAATGTGGATAATGACAGAATCTATCTCAAAGTGTTTTGTGTGTGTGAAGAGAAAATGCATTAGAGCTGTAAAGTCCTTCAAACAGTGCCTGACACAGAGCTCAATAAACCTTAACTAGTTCAGTTGAATCAAACTAATAATATTTATGTAATGCTAACAACAAGCCATATGTTTTCACGCAAAGATAAAGCAATGTTGGTCTCATACTTTATTGACTGGATTCTTTCCTTCCCTTGTAATCACACTCCTTCCATAATATAAGGAGCCCATATGCTGTGGATGGTTGAAAAGATATCTGGTGCTTGCCCAGAAGATGCTAAGTGAAGGTTATATGAAAATGCTCTCAGCCACAGCTTACCCTAATAGTTCCCTGTCCAACCACACACAAGCCTGATTGTCCTAACTGGTTCTTCAGAATTCTTTGATCTCTGGAGGCAGTATAGTATAGTAATAAAAACCATGGTTTCTGGATTCAGGCATAGTTCCCCTATGTACTAAATATACAACGCTGGCCAATTATTTGAGCTCATTTCTGCTATTTCACTATGGTGTGTTAGGTGGATAATAAGTATCTGCCTCATAAGGCTTTTGTGATGATCAAATACGTTAATATATAGAAATATCTTAAATATTAAGATAGTGAATGATACAGAGTGAAACTCATGAAATGTTAAATATTATTTTCTCTTACTTTTATGATATCATAAAACCAAATAAGTCCCTTCTCTTCAAAACCCTCTCTAAATCTGTCTTCTAAACTCCTCCATGGTCTAAAAACTTGGGACAGAAAAGGAAGTGTTTCTGATCCCACAGAAAGGATGTGGTCCCACCGCAGCCACTGCAGTAGCACTTCCTATGTGCACCTTTGATGCTACTGAATGGCTTTGATTAATTTATGGCTAGTGTTGATAATATATCTGTCCTAGACTAAACACAAAAACTGTTTCTTGTCCCTTGTCTATTTTTTAACACCTTCCAGATTTTTAAAAAATATATTAGCCTTAAAATATATTTTATGATTGAGAAAGGTAACAGAAAAGCAGGTAATTTAGAGCTTCTCTGGATAATCTGGCCTCACAGAGGGAGGTGCTGGGTTTAGAATTCTTTTTTTTTTTTTTTAACATCTTTATTGGGGTATAATTGCTTTACAATGGTGTGTTAGTTTCTGCCCTACAACAAAGTGAATCAGTTATACATACACATATGCTCCCACATCTCTTCCCTCTTGCGTCTCCCTCCCTCCCACCCTCCCCATCCTACCCCTCCAGGCTGTCACAAAGCACCGAGCCAATATCCCTGTGCCATGCGGCTGCTTCCCACTAGCCACCCACCTTACTATGTTTGTTAGTGTGTACATGTCCATGACTCCCCCTCGCCCCGTCACTGCTCACCCTTCCCCCTCCCCATAACCCCAAGTCCGTTCTCTAGGAGGTCTGCTCTCCATTCCTGCCTTACCCCTAGGTTCTTCATGACATCCCTTTTTTCTTAAATTCCATATATATGTGTTAGCATACGGTATTTGTCTTTTTCTTTCTGACTTACTTCACTGTGTATGACAGACTCTAGGTCTATCCACCTCATTACAAATAGCTCAATTTCGTTTCTTTTTATGGCTGAGTAATATTCCATTGTATATATGTGCCACATCTTATCATATTTCATAAAACAATGTGTATGATGAATTGCAGGATAGATCTGATCAGAACACTGTGTCCTATATACCTTATTAGCAGAAAGCACAGGTAAATGTATTTATTCAACAAATGTTTGAGTCATTATGAAGTGTCAGTCACTTTAAAAGAAGGAATCCAGGACTAGTCATAAATTTTACTTTAACTACTGAGGAGCTATGGATGTCATTTATAAGGGTAAAACAGGTTAGTTGTTCCATTAATCTACACAAGTGCTAAAACTGCAAACACACACACACACACACACACACACACACACATATTTAAAATTGGTGAAATCTGAATAAGTTCTGTGGATTTCCACTGGAGGAAACTGGGTGATGAATACATGGGACTTCCATATACATTTTTTTTTACAAAAATATGAACTTGTAATTATTACATAATAAAGACTTTAACACACACACACACACACACACACACACACACACACAACTAAGGACCAGAAAGCTTAAATGACTTTTTTCAAAGGTCACAGAGGTAAAGTTGAGAAGTGAAGACTAGAAATCAGGTGCCTTGATTCCAGTCCAGTTTTCTTTCCATTCCAACAAGGAAACCATACGGCCTTATGATAACAGGCACATAAAGGTGATCCTCTGCATATATCTCAAATGCATTTCAACTGATAATGCTAATAGTAGAATATTCTGATTGGATGGTTATATAAGCAAATTGGACACAGTAGAAGGCAAGCACTGATACAAGTGACTATCACAAATAGCTAGGGAAATAAGAGATAATTAAACCCAAATTCAGTAGAAGGAATAAGACCAAAAATTAAAGAATTAGAAGCATAATAAACTGAGAGTTGGTTCTTCAAAAATAATTAACATATCAAAATCCCTACCAAGATGAAGAAAAAGAAAGGGACCACATAAACTACCAAGATCAGGAATGAAAAAGGGGATATAATTACAGCTTTCAGACATTAAAAAGAAATTATAGGATATAATGAATAACTTTATGCCAACAAATTTGGAAAGTTATGGAATGGACAGATACAATTTAGCAAAACTAACACAAAAACAAATAAAAAAATTAAATAACCTTTTGTCTATTTATGTTTGGTGTAATTCATGAGTGAAACTATCTTACAAAAGCCTCCTATGAAGAAAACCCAAAACTAGATTCCCAGGTGAATTTTTCCAAACACATAAAAAATAGATAGTAGATAGTTTAAATTTCATATAAAGTTTTTCAAAACAATTTCCAACTTCTTTTATGAAGCAGTGTAAACCTGATACAAAGCATACAAGTATATTAACATAAAAGAAATTACAAGACAAGCCTCATTAACACAGACACAGAAATAATTTTTTTTAAATAGCATTTTGAATCTAGCAAAATGAAAAGGCTAATAAGCTAATACATATACCATTTCCAAGTATAGTTTATTCCAGGAATACATCTTGTTTTACCATTTGAAAATCAAGGAATGTAGTAATTCACCACATTGAGACCAAAGGAGTTTTTAAAGACTCTGACATAGACAGAAAAGGCACTAGATAAAATTCAATATCATTGATGATTAAAAAAACTCTTTTGATAATCGAGGAATAGAATTCCTTTCATTTAAAAAAGTTATCTATGAAAAACTTACAACTATTATTATACTTACTTAATGGTAAAATATAGAATACTTTCCCCTAACATCAGGAACAGGGCAAAGATGTTCATTTTTACCATTTCTATTTATCACTATAAAGCAATGAGGCAAGAAAAATAAAAGGTAAAGTTTAGAAATCAAGTAAGACTTTCTTTTATTGGCACTGACAGGATTGTATACACAGAAAATCCAAAATAATTCATAAACTATTTGAATAAATAATTGAATTTATAAATATCATGGATAAAAGATCAATGTACAAAAAGAAATTGCAATCCTATGTGCTAGCCCCCAAAATCGAAAAATAAATAAAAATATTTACAAAGGAAAACATATCTCATACCTAGAAATAAATTAAAGTTACTTCAAGACCTCTACAATTAAAACTACAAAACACTGTTAAGAGGAATTAAAGACGACCTAGATAAATGGATAATTATACTATGTTCATCAATTAGAAGACTCAGTATTGTAAAGATGTCAATTTTATTCAGGTTATTCTCTAAAGTCAATGCAATCCCAAGCAAAGTCCCAGAAGATTTGTGAAAATTGGTAAGATCTAAAATTAATATAGAATCAAATCAGGAACAGAGAAGGAAGACAATCCTGATGAATAAAAAAGTTGGAAGGCTCTTGCTACCGGATATCCAAAAATACTGAAAAGCCAAGTAAAGATTGAGAAACCATCTTAGCAATCTAAAGAGATGGTAACAGATGGAATCAAACCTTTCTGAAAGGATTTCTAGAACTACTTAGCCTTGGCTGAGAGTTCCCAGACTTCATAGTTCCCTACCATTGCTAAGACCAGAATGAGCATATTGTGCTAGCTGATGTTATTATTGCCTCTATTTCTACACCCTACCTGCCCCTGCTGCCTCCTTCCCTTCGCCATATACATCACAATTGCCAGGACCCTATGATTCAGTTAGGACTGACTCCACTCTCTTTTTCTGGATGAGTATGGGAGCCAGTCCTAAACAAACCAGAGAATTATATTCCTCTGGCCACAGTGATTCGATCACAGTTGGCAAGTGAGCCAATCAGATTTAACTGTAATAGTCATATTGGAATTGTTCAGAAAGACAATCACTCTCTTCTCCCTGAGACTTCAACCCAGAAAGGAAGCAGCCTGGATCTTCTGAGGGCCACTGTGAAGAAAAAGAGCCCACAAGGAAGAATAGCTAATGCAGAATGATGCACAGACAAGACATGGAAACAGAACTCATCCAGATAACATCTTTTTAGGTCCAGGACCCAGCCACCTCTGAAGTTACTTATACCCAAGGATTTTTCAGTAATCAAACCAATAAATTCCCTTTATAGTTTACAAAAATGAAAAGCATGAAGACATGTCAGAGACTGGGAAAAGTTATCTGCAATACACACACACACACACATATATAAAATACACATAATTTACGTGTATTATAACATATTTTACGTATATGTATGTAACTAGATATAGACAGAGATACACATACATTAAAAAAGGACAAGTAGGGCTTCCCTGGTGGTGCAGTGGTTGAGAGTCCGCCTGCCGATGCAGGGGACATGGGTTCGTGCCCCGGTCCAGGAAGATCCCACATGTCGCACAGTGGCTGGGCCCGTGAGCCATGGCTGCTGGGCCTGCGTGTCTAGAGCCTGTGCTCTGCAACGGGAGAGGCCACAACAGTGAGAGGCCCGCGTACTGCCAAAAAAAAAAAAAGGGGGGGGTGGGGGAATATTGGGTAGGCAATTTCCAGTTTCTGCCATACTAGATCAAAATGAAATTACCATTTACAAAAGAAATTACAAATACCGAAGTGTTGATAACCACAATGACTGCATACTTAGAGAACAATGAGAGTAAATTAGAAACTAATAATAATAATAAAAAAAGACCACTCATGCCTGCATACAAAAAAATACACTTCAACTCCCCGATGGGTCCAAAAAACTCTGTAATGGGAATAACATTTACATCCAAACCAAAACAAAAGCACCTCATAAAACATATGCAGCTACAGCTGAAAGGTATTAGGGGAAATTTATCACCTTAAACATTCATCAGAAAATTAAAACTGGAAATCAACAAGCCAGCAGTAGTCCACTTTAAGGATGAGGCACCAATCTTTGCTTCTAGTATGAATTTTCTTAGAACACAGTAAGTGACGTTCATGAAGGTGTTACCACATGATTTACATACACAGGGTTCCTCTTAGTTGTGAGTTCTCAAGTCTTCAAAACGATGAGCGACAATTTCTTACATTCACAGGGTGTCTCCACAGTGTGAGACCTTGCGTGCTAAGATCTGAAAAAGCCTTGCAGACATTTCCTTATTCCTTACTTTATATGTTTCCTCTAGTGTGAGTTTTCAAATGTCTTCGAAAGTAAGCGGGACAAACAAAGGCTTTCCCACACTCCTTACATTCATAGGGCTTCTCACCAGTGTGGCTTCTTACGTGTCTTCGAAAGGATGAAGGACAACTGAATGCTTTCCCACATTCCAGACATTCAAAGGGTTTCTCTCCAGTGTGCATCCTTGTGTGGACAGTAAGGTATGAAGAATGGCGAAAGGCTTTCCCACACTCCTTACATTCATAGGGTTTCTCCCCAGTGTGCGTTCTCATGTGGATCCTAAGGGCTGAGGGGTAAATGAAGGCTTTTCCACATTTCTTACATTCATAAGGTTTCTCTCCAGTGTGAGTTCTTGTATGTACCGTAAGGTGGGAGGAACTAATAAAGGCTTTCCCACATTCCTTACATTCATAAGGCTTCTCTCCACTGTGAGTTCTTAAGTGTTCGGTGAGGGATGAGGAACGACTAAAGGCCTTCCCACATTCCTTACATTCGTACTGCACCTTTCCAGTGTGATCTCTCACATGTGCTCTAAAGGACGAGGGACAACTGAAGGCTTTTCCACATTCCTTACATTCGTAGGGTTTCTCTCTACTTTGATTTTTCACATGTGTATTCAGGGAAGTGGGAAGATAGAAGGCTTTTCCACATTCCAGACATTCATAGGGTTTCTCCCCAGTGTGTTTTCTCATATGGATACTTAAGGAGGATGGACAATTGTAGGCTTTCCCGCATTCCTTACATTTATAGGGTTTCTCTCCCGTATGTGTTCTGACATGTACGGTGAGCTTTGAGGACTCACTGAAGGCTTTCCCACACTCTTTACATTCATAAGGCTTCTCTCCAGTATGGATTCTTATATGTATTATAAGGTGAGAAGAGGAACTGAAGGCCTTCCCACACTCCTTACACTCATATGGCTTATCTCCACTGTGAATTCTTTTGTGTTTGGAGAGTGAGGAGGAACAACTAAAGGCTTTCCCACACTCCTTACATTCATAAGGCTTATCTCCACTGTGAATTCTTTTGTGCTCTGTAAGGGATGAAGAACAGCTAAAGGTTTTCCCACATTCCTTGCATTCATAGTTTGTCTTTCCTGTGTGAATCTTCATATGCGCCCTAAAGAATGAAGAACAACTGAAGGCTTTGGTACATTCCTTACATTCATAGGGTTTCTCTTCAGTGGGAGTTTTCATATGCTTCTTAAAACAAGCAAAAAAATGGAAAGCTTTCCCACATTCCTTACACTGATAGGGTTTGCTTCCAGTGTGAGACCTTATGTGATTCTTAAGGGATAAATGATCTGTGAAGGCCTTTTTACACTCTTGGCATTCAAAGGCTTTTACTTCAGTAGTTCTCTTGAGTATATTAAGATTTGAGATATGGCTGAAAGTTTGTCTACACTGATTTTCTTCGTTATGTTCATAGATGTTCTCCACCATGTGACTTCTTTTAAAAAATAAAAATCACATTATTAGCAGCAAGTAAATTTTTACCATTTTCAGTGACTACATCTGTTTCCTTCCCTGTCCAATGATAAGCTGAAAGTTCTCACAGAGGGCTCTACGATAGCCAATATTATCACTGAGTTTTTGGCTTATGGGGTTTTTCTGATGGTTGCTTACAAATGAATTATGTGTCAAACATGGAAGAGCTCAGTCTCATTTGTGGAAAAAATATCTTATGAAAATTCCATATGAAATCACAATTTTTGACCAAGTTTTATATACATGTTTTTTTAATTTCGTGACATTTTAAGATTCTCTCCTGAGACACTACTCTTTCTTATATGAATAGCACTCACCTCAAATGTCTCTCATGGTTTTTGTTCTGATAATCAAAACCATGGTATTCCCAGCTTTTGTGTAAAATGGACAATGAGGAAGCACTCCTTTTGAATCTTACTACATTCTGTTCACTGGATATTTTTTCTCCATAAATATCTTGTGCGGCGACTAATTCATTAGTTTTAAGTTGAGTCTCAAAACCTGAAACAAAAAAGTAAAGGCATCATGAAAGAAGGACTTTTGGCAGTGTGGCTGGTTCAGGACTTTCCCAATAAGCACAGGGTCAAAATGGCAAAGCAATTAAGAAATAATCCCACAAAGATTGAGACTGATGGTAACATAAATAGGGTATTCCTAGGGGAGCAAAACAAAAAGGAACTGGGTAAAATGCACATGACCGAATAGTACATTACAAAGAGGAAATATGGGCTTTCCCAAGAACAAGGACTGATGAAAAGTCAAAATAGTAATCGAAGGTATCTGTGGAAGATCAGCTTCCTCAGACATGGCAAAGTTTCACTTTGCTTTTATTTGATTTTTCCAAATGTAATATCCCCCAACCAAGTCAGTTTCTCCCAAGGATTCTTGCCTTCCTGATGCTCCCCCTGGGTGGGTCCTCTCTCTGCTATCTCCAGGTCCTCCTCTTGTTTCCACTGGGAGATCAGATAGGGTGTGTGTAGTGGATACCCTGTTCATGTGGAAAGGTATATCATGAGGGAAAACAATGAGGAACCATAAACATTTCCATGAGATAGGGCAAAAACTTTGCTCTTCTGTTACTCTAAAGCAAGTAGGAGCTTAATTGCAACAAAATGTTGAATTTTTTTTTTAAGGTGGGACGGGGTGGTGTGATGTCTAGAACTGATCTGACATTCACACCTAAACCTCAGTATTATTAGAAACTGGTCCAATATTCACAGGCAGGACATACTGTTCTCCTGTTGAAGATAAATAATCTCAGAATACCAATCTCAGACAAGGTTACTCTGAGACCATGATAAGATGAAACAAAATAAGGCTACTTCATAATTTAGCCTAGGGACAGACAAAAAATGTCACTGTGCCATCCACAAAATACTAATAGAATTTCCCCTGCATCCAGATTTCTGTCAGCATCCAATCTAAAGTGAACACCTAGGGACTGGGTTGAATGGTGTCCCTAAAAAATTCATGTCCATATATACATTACTATGTATAAAATAGACAACTAATGAGAACCTACTGTACAGCACAGGGAACTCTACTCAATGATCTGTGGTGACCTAAATAGGAAGGAAATCTAAAAAAGAGTGGAAATATGTATACGTGTAACTGACTCACTTTGCTGTACAGCAGAAACTAACACAACATTGTAAAGCAACTCTACTCCAATAAAAATAAATAAATAAATGACAGCATAATATAAAAAAAATTCATGTCCAAACAGATCAATGGAACAGAATACAGTCCATAAATAAGTCAATATAAATATAGTCATAAATATAGTCAACTTATCTTTGACAAAGGTGCAAAGGCAATACAATGGAGAAAAATATAGTCTTTCCAACAAACAGTGCTAAAATAACTACTAGACATCAACATACATTAAAAAAAAAAAAGAATCTTGACCTTACACTCTTGCAAAAATTAACTCAAAATACAGGGGGAGGCATCCAAAGCTTCAGGAAAAGTTGGGGCCCCATCAATAGGGAGTAAAAACTTAGTTCAAAATAGATCACAGATCTAAATGTAAAACATAAAACTATAGAACTCTTAGAAGATAACATAGGAAAAAATGTAGGTGACCTAAGATTTGGCGATGACTTGTTAGATAGGTGAAAATTAATCAGGGGAAACTTCACTAAAATGGAGTTGAGAGGCTGGAAGAAGAAGCTTTCATGCAGTTGCACAGGACATCAATTATAGGAAGAGGGCTTCCCTGGTGGCGCAGTGGTTAAGAATCCACCTGCCAATGCAGGGGTCACCAGTTCGAGCCCTGGTCCAGGAAGATCCCACTTGCCATGGAGCAACTAAGTCCGTGTGCCACAACTACTAAGCCTGTGCTCTAGAGCCCACAAACCACAACTACTGAGCCCACGTGCCACAACTACTGAAGTCCATGTGCCTAGAGCCCATGCTCCACAACAAGAAGCCACCAAAATGAGAAGCCCGTGCACTGCAACGAAGAGTAGTCCCCACTCACTGCAACTAGAGAGAGCCCACGTGCAGCAAGAAAGACTCAATGCAGCCAAAAATAAATAAATTTATAAAAAAACAAATTACAGGAAGAATTGTCGATTACAGACTCCAACAAAAGAATCATCAGGGCTTCCCTGGTGGCGCAGTGGTTGAGAGTCCACCTGCCAATGCAGGGGACACGGGTTCGTGCCCCGGTCTGGGAAGATCCCACATGCTGTGGAGCGGCTATGCCCGTGAGCCATGGCTGCTGAGCCTGCGCATCCGGAGCCTGTGCTCCGCAACAGGAGAGGCCACAACAGTGAGAGGCCCGTGTACCAAAAAAAAAAAAAAAAAAAAAAGAATCATCAAGAATCACCAGTTATAATCCTGACAGGAAAAGATGTACATTGCATCCCCTATAAGAAATCAACTACCCCAGCAACTAAGCCAATATGAAACAATCATCACCCTGAATTCTCATTTTTCTCCAATAGACTTTCATCCAAAACAACCTCTCCCAAATTCCTCCTTTTTCTCTATAAAATTATGTTCTTCTCCCTTGTTTTTTGGACTTGCCTATGGCTTTTGTTATAGCTTTCTTGTCCTAAATTGCAATTCCTCTGCTATGCCCAAATAAACCATTTTTGTTGGTAAAATAACTATCTTATTTTTAAGGTCAACAGATAATGACCTGAAAGACACAATTCATGAGAGAAAGAATTGACAAGTTGGACTTCATTAAAATTAAAAACTTTTGCTCTGAGAAAAAACTGCCAAGAGAATAAAAAGCCACAGACTGGAAGAAATTATCTGAAAAAGACATATCTGATAAAGAAGTGTTATCCAAAATATACACAGAATTCTTAAAACTCAAAAATAAAGAAAATAAACAACCCGATTTAAAAAATGGGCCAAAAACCTTAACAGACACCTCATCAAGGAAGATACACAGATGGCAAATAAGCATATGAAAAGACGTTCCACATCATATGTCATCAGGAAGATGCAAATCAAAACAATGAGATACCACTATACACCTATAAGAATGGCCAAAATCCGGAACACTGACAACAAAGAATTTTGAGAATGTGGAGCTGGTGGGAATGCAAAATGGTACAGTCACTTTGGAATACAGTTTGGCAGTTTCTTACGAAACCAAACATACTCTTAACCATACAGACAGGCAATTGCACTCCCTAGAATTTACCCAAAGGAGTTAACAACATGTCTACACAAAAACCTGCATGTGGATGTTTAGAGCAGCTTTATTCATAATTGCCAAAACTTGGAAGCAATCAAAATGTTCTTCAGTGGGTGAATGGATAAACAGGCTGTGGTACATCCAGACAATAAAATATTAATCAGCACTAAAAAGAAATGAGCTATCCAGCCGTGAAAAGAGGTGGAAAAACCTTAAATGCATATTACTAAGTGAAAGAAGCCAGTCTGAAGAGGTTATATATATATATATACTGTGTGATTCCAACTACTTGACATTCTGGAAAAGGCAAAACTATGGAGACAGTAAAAAGATCAGTTGTTGCCAGGAGTTGTGGGGAAGGAGAGATAAATTGGGGTGAAGGGGATACAGAATTTTTAAGGGTAGTAAAGCTACTTTATGATAATATAATGGTGGATATGTCATTATATATTTGTCCAAACCTTAAAATGTACAACACCAAAAGTGAACACTAATATAAACTCTGGACTTAAGGTGATAATGATGTGTCAGTGTAGGTTCATCAACTGTTACAAATATACCACTCTGGTAGGAAGGCTGTGAGTGTATGGGGACAGGGGGTATATGGGGAATATCTATCTGTACCTGTTACTCAATTTTGCTGTGAACCTATAAACTGCTCTAAGAAAAATAAAGTGTACTGAGAAAAAAATCCCTGTCCTCCCAGAATTTCAGAATGTTACTTTATTTGGAAATAGGGTCTTTGCAGATATAATCAAGTTAAGGTAAGTTATACTGGATTAGGGTAGGCCCTAAATGCAATGACTGGCGTCCTTACAAGGACAGAAAGACTTAGAGACAGAGGACGAAGGCCATGTGAAGATGGAGGCAGAGATCAGAGTGATGCAGCTGCAAGCCAAGGATTGCTGGCAACCACCAACAGCTAGGAAGGGGACAAGGAGAGATTTTTCCTGAGCCTTCGGAAGGGTCATGACACCCTGATTTCAGACTTCCAACCTCCAGAAATTTAAAAGAATAAGGTTCTGTTGTTCTTGGCCACCCAGTTTGTGGTGCTTTGTTATGGAAGGCCTAGGAAACCAATACAGCCTGCTTCCACAGACCTACCCCCAAGTCATTCAACCTAAGTACACAAATCCTATAATATTTACTTTCTAACACCTTCTTTCTGAGACATGCCATGGCTCCCCATGGCATGTGTTCTCCCTCACTGCTCAAAGTAACAAACCCAACTTGCTTAACTGGTGGTCTCTGGGTACAGGGCACTAACGCTGTAAAATTCTCAAAAGGTCCCAAACCACCAATTTTCTCCCTGTGCCCCAAAGTGACCCCCGAAGTCTGTGCCCACAATTTCTACACTTAATAAGCCTTGAGGCTTCCAACCACAAGAAAAAGAGAAAGTCAGTTCAATACATGTTTATTTTCTTTCTTTTTTAATCTTAATTTCATATTTATCTTCTTGCCCATTATACCTAAGCATTTTGAATACAGTCACATCTTGTTTTTTATAGTATACATTCAAAAGGGTTTGATATAGAGTTCACCCTCAAAAAAAATGCTTAATGAATGAAAGAATGACTGAATGAAGAAAAATAAGACCAACAGCATCTTTATAACACTGGATGAAATGAAAAGTCTGCATTCAGTGCCAGTGTCAGAATGGATAAGGAGATTTCCACTGATTCTTTTTCTGTTGCTGTTTTATACTGGTAGAATATTTCAACAATATGCACTGTTATTGTTTATTTTCATGGTGAACCCACTAGACTGTAAGTTCCTTGGGGTCAGTGACCATGTCTGTCTTATTTACCAATTTATTCCAATTCCTCAACCCAAATCCTAGAACAAAGTCAATTAGTAAGATAAAACTGTTTTCTAAACGACTAAATGAAGGAATGTTGCCACCCTTACCTAATGAGGCCAGGTTCCGGAAGTTTTCCAGCATCACATCTCTGTAGAGGTTTCTCTGAGCGAGATCTAGCAAAGCCCACTCCTCCTGGGTAAAGTCCACAGCCACATCCTCAAAGACCACTGGTTCCTAAAACATTCCACATATTTTGTTCAGAAAAGTGCCAACTCCCCCAATGTGTGCAGGAGGATGAATGAGGCTGGAAATACTGAGGAACTGAGAATCAATTCATAGGAAGTTCAGAAGATTCTATTCTCCCAACATCTACCCTAGGATTCAGTCATCAGATCTTCTTCATTCTACATAAGCATCCTGACTGATCAAATTTTCTCACAGATTTAACAACACTTTTGAAACAATAAATTTATCTTTCCACAGTTTGATGGTGACCAATTCCAGTCTTACAATAATCCAGAACATCCAGAGGATCTAGCAGAAATGAAATGCTCTAGAAATGAAATAATAATTTCTACATTGAAACCAGCAAAAATTCCTTGTTACAGAAACAATTTCACTGCTTCCTTATATCCCACCACAGCAACCAGCACAACACGAAACACTGGGTCAAATCTGGATGAGGTTTTAATGAATAAAAACACACTGAGGGACAGAGAGCTTTCCTTTTTTTTTTTCATTCCCCACAAACCTTGGGCCCAGGAGTCTGCAAGAAGCACAACATTCAACCCAGGCCCACAGCCGGCCACATTTTCTTGCACTCAAGGCCAGGGGCTGTAAATTATACAACATGAGCTAAATTCAGCCTATCATCTATTTATGTAAGTAAAGTTTTATTGGAACACAATAAAACATTTGTTTATCCACTGTATATGGCTGCTTTCACACTAAAATGGCAGAACTGAGTAAAACAGAAACTCTATGGCCTTCAAAGCCTAAAATGCTTACTATGTGGCCCAATGCAGGAACAGGTTGCTGACCCCTGCTCTAAACAATTAGGAGATCGATGGCCCGGTGGAACTGAAATATTCTTTTGGAGAATTATTAGCTCTTACTCACCTGTGTCATATTTTTCTGTAACTCAGCAGCTGTTCTTTCTTCCTCCATGTTCCCTTCATGAAGAAAGACAGAGTATTGAGAAGTTAGAGCTGAGGCAGGAGAAAGAAGACACGAGAATCTGGGTCTCCCCACAATTTCCATAATCAAGACTGTGGATTTTGCAGCATATCTGTTAGGAGTGATCACTCCCCTCAAAACACACACACACACAGACATGCATAGCCCCAAGACACCCAAGCAAACACACATCAATCTTGTAAGAAAATAGAGGGAGGGGGGAAGAAGTTAGAGCAATCTTATCTCCTCTAGAGCTATAAAACAGTCCTCTGGTTCTTGTAGATCATAAAAAAAACAGGTTAAGAGTCCCATTTTGTAAGCAAGTTAACTGTAGTCTAAAAAAATTTAACTGTCAATTTGACCATAATAATGAAAACATAAAAAAAAAATCAGAGAATGCCTTCAATAGTAAGAATATACACACCATCTCAAATCCAGGAAAGTGTGACCTGTATGCCAGACTTCCGGGGGTTCCACTTCCAATATTTATTTCTGTACTGCTTGGCAGGCTAACATGTATTACTCCTCAGTCCCTGACTACTAGACCCTCTCCCACAAGGGCTGCAGGGTCCCCAAAACCTGGTTTTTGAGAAAGAGCATCAACTGACTGAATTCCACATGCAGGTGGCAAGAGAAGACTTCTCCTACTCAATTCTGCAGGAATTGTACAGGAGGTACAGCAGCAGCAGAACAAGAACACTCGGAGTGAAGTTAGCAGTGTGTGTCATCTCTCACAGTGATATCTGTAGCACTACTGCACAAATTTCAAATAACGAAAATGCAACAGTTTCTTCCACTGCCGTGGATGAAGTATGTATTTTAAAGCCAATACAAACTGTAACATTCTTTACTAACATGCTCCATTTAAGCAACCAAGATATGAGAATGACTTGGCAAAGAGATGCCTATACCTCTGCAAAAAGATTATTCATAGAAACTCTGCAAATCAGATCCTATCAAAACCAGTTTATAGTTGAAGAATCTTGGAAAGAGTCACTTAACTATGTGCTCAATGCTACTCAATTAGAAAGCTTCTGAGGAGCTGTGTGTATGCAGCTGTATTTACCTTCAAAGCCTAAATGCCCAATGAGTGTATTTCTGAACATACACCCTACAATTTAGTTGTCAGTGAGGCCCTTATGCCCTAACATTACCAGGGTCTGGCCTAGAACCCTGTTGGGCACACTATGGAGAGTAGACAAATGAAGTATTCTATTCAAGTGTTTTATCTTTGAGCTCCTTCTCTTGACTAAGCCCTACGTCTTCAGCAGGGATGCTTCCCTTAAGGCCCTGACCTCCTGCTCCTTCATCTCATATTTATTTCGGTAATATTCACCCTGTCCTACTATGTGCAGTCACAGGAGACACAGCACTGAACAAAACAGAAAAATACTAAAGTGCCTGGGTCTTATAATCGTTTGAAGGAGGACCACTAAATTAACAAAATATTATCAGGTGGTGGTATATGCTATATAAAAATGCATCACATTATAGGGATAAGGAGATACACACATATTTATCTTTAGCAAATCAGGACTACTTATGTGACAGGGTAGAAGCAGGAAATTAAAATAACTGTTTCAGATAACACTAGAAATCCATGGCTGGTGTGGTACATATATTTATATACAACTGACCCTTGAACAATTGCAGGGGTTGGGGCACCAACCCTCCAGCAGTAGCAAATATGAGTATAACTCATAGTCAGCCCCCAGTACCCAAGGACTCAACCAACACTGATCCTGTAGTATTGTAGTATTTAGTACTGAAAATAATCTGCATATAAGTGGACGTGTGCATTTCAAACCCATGTTGCTCAAGGGTTAATTGTATTTACAAATATCATCCATTCCTGTAGAAGAAAAATCAGTATCAATGGGGTAACCATTGACTTATAAGGGCAGAAAAAGAACAGCATAAAGGTTTAGGGAAAAAAATGAGTATGTGACAAAATTAACAATATTTTAAAAAACTTAAACAGAATCAGATAAAGCTAAATGGCAATACTACCCAAAGCAATCTACAGATTTAATGCCATCCCTATCAAATTACCCATGACATTACAGAACTAGAATAATCCTAAAATTTATATGGAACGATAAAAGACCCAGAATTGCCAAAGCAATCCTGAGGAAAAAGAACAAAGTGAAAGGCATAACCCTCCTAGGCTTCAGACAATACTACAAAGCTACAGTAATCAAAACAGTGTGGTACTGGCACAAAAACAGACATACAGATCAATGGAACAGAACAGAGAGCCCAGAAATAAACCCACACGCCTACGGTCAATTAATCTTCAACAAAGGACGCAAGAATACACAATGGGAAAAAGACAGTCTCTTCAGCAAGTGTAGCTGGGAAAGTTGGACAGCTGCATGTAAATCAATGAAATTAGAACACAACCTCGCCGGTGGAGAAAAGGGAAACCTCCTACACTGTTGGTGGGAATGTAAATTGGTACAGCCAGTATGGAGAACAGTATGGAGGTTCCTTAAAAGACTAAATATAGAACTACCATATGATCCAGCAATCCCACTCCTGGGCATATATTTGGAGAAAACCATAATTCAAAAAGATACATGTACCCCAAAGTTCACTGCAGCACTATTTACAATAGCCAAGACATGGAAGCAACCTAAATGTCCGTCAACAGAGGAGTGGATAAAGAAGATATATATATATACAGTAGAATATATATATATACAGTAGAATATTAGTATATCTATATTAGAATATCTATATACAGTAGAATATTAGTCAGCCATAAAAAAGAATGAAATAATGCCATTTGCAGCAACATGGATGGACCTAGAGACTGTCATACTGAGTGAAGTAAGTCAGACGAGAAAGACAAATATCATATGATATTGCTTATACGTGGAATCTAAAAAAAGGTACAAATGAACTTATTTACAAAACAGAAATAGAGTCATAGATGTATAAAACAAACTTATGGTTACCAAGGGGGCAAGGAGGGAGAGGGATAAAGTGAGAGACTGGGACTGACATATACACACTACTATATATAAAATAGATAACTAATAAGGGCCTACTGTATAGCACAGGAACTCTACTCAGTACTCTGTAATGACCTATATGGGAAAAGACTCTAAAAAAGAGTATATATATATATATATATATATATATATATATATATATATACACACACACATATATATGCTGTATATATATACTATACTATATATACTATATATATATAGTATATATATACTATATATATATAACATATATATAGTATATATACTATATATATAGTATATATACTATATATATAACTCTATATATATAGTATATATATATACTATACATATATATAAAACTGACTCACTTTGCTGTACACCTGAAACTAATACAAAATTGTAAATCAGCTATACTCCAATAAAAATTAAAAAAAAAGAACACACCCTCTCACCATACACAAAAACAAACTGAAAATGGCTTAAAGACTTAAACATAAGGTGTGACACCATAAAACTCCTAGGAGAGATCATAGGCAAAGCATTTTCCAACATAAATTGTACCAATGTTTTCTTAGGTCAGTCTCCCAAGGCAACAGAAATAAAAACAAAAGTAAATGGGACCTAATCAAACTTACAAGCTTTTGCACAGCAAAGGAAACCATAAACAAAACGAAAAGACAACCTATGGAATGGGAGAAAATATTTACAAATAATGCAACCAGCAAGGCTTAATTTCAAAAATACACAAACAGCTCATACAACTCAACAACAACAAAAAAACAACCCGATCAATAAATGGGCAGAAGGACTTCCCTGGCAGTCCAGTGGTTAAGACTCCACACTTCCAATGCAGGAGGCACGGATTTGATCCCTGGTCGGAGAACTAAGATACCACATGCCACACAGCCAAAAAAAAAAAAAAAAAAAAACGGCAGAAGACCTGAATAGACATTTCTCCAAAGACATACAGATGGCAAATAGGCACATGGAAAGATGCTCAACAATGCTAATTGTTAGAGAAATGCAAATCAAAACTATAATGGGGTACCCCACCTCACACTGGTCAGAATGGCCATCATTAAAAAGTCTACAGATAACAAGCACTGGAGAGGGTGTGGAGAAAAGGGAACCCTCCTACACTGTTAGTGGGAATGTAAGTTGGTGCAGCCACTATGGAAAACAGTATAGAGTTCCTCAAAAAACTAAAAATAGAATTAACATATGACCCAGCAATCCCACTCCTGGACATATACCCAGAGAAAACTATAACTCAAAAAGATACATGCACCCCTATGTTCAAAGCAGCACTATTCACAATAGCCAAGACATGGAAACAATCTAAATGTCCATGAACAGATGAATGGATAAAGAAGATGTGGTACATATACACAATGGAATACTACTCAGCCATAAAAAAGAGAAGGGAATAATGCTATCTGCAGCAACATGGATACAACTAGAAATTATCATACTAAGTAAAGTAAGTCAGAAAAAGAAAGACAAATACCATATGATATCACTTATATGTGGATCTAAAATATGGCACAAATGAAACTACAAAACAGAAACAGACTCACAGATATAGAGAACAGATTTGTGTTTACCAAGGGGGAGAAAGGGTGGGAGAGGGATAGACTAGGCGTTTGGGGTTAGCAGATGCAAACTATTACATATAGAATGGATAAACAACAAGATCCTACTGTATAGCACAGGGAACTATATTCAATATCCTGGGATAAACCATAATGGAAAAGAATATTAAAAAAGAATGTATATATGTGTATAAGTGAGTCACTTTGCTGTACAGCAGAAATTAACACAACATTGTAAATCAACTATACTTCAATTAAAAAAATAATAAAGTGAAAAAAATGTTTAAAAAATTAAAAAATATAGGGACTTCCCTGGCAGTCCAGTGGTTAAGACTCTGCGCTTCCAACGCAGGGGGCACGGGTTCGATCCCTGGTCAGGGAGCTAAGATCCCGCATGCTGCAGGACCAAAAAATAAAATAAAATAAATAAATGAATATAAACACAAAACCTGTTTACATCCAGTCATTGAAGAAAAAAATTAGCAGTTTAGAACATACCTACAAAGGAAACAGAAGTTGCAGATTGTTTTACAGACAGGTTCACCAAGTAAGTAAAGGATTCATAATTCCATTTTTTTGGGGGGTGGGGGGGTGCTGTTTTCCTGTGTATTTCCAAGACCAGAAAAGTACTCAAAACTCAAATATATGTGTATACACACACACACACGTACATAAATATATGAAAGATCTCATTCATATACACAAGGGCAAAATATTAAAATATTAGTACAGTCCAGAAATGAATAATGAAGATAATAATCACAAAATAAGTTCATTTCCTCCTAGGAATGAAGTGTGGTTAAAATGATTAACATAATTAAAATGATTAATATAATTCACATTAATAGAAAAAGATCACATGACTCATCCCCTTCGATACAAAATAGTGACTGATCTCTATCAATATGCATTGATGATAATAATTTAACCCACTAGGACTAGAGGGAAATAGGCTTTAATTAGAAAAAATATATATTATTTACAAACACCTACAGCAAACATTCTATTTAATGGTGAAATGGCAGAATAATTCCCTCTGGGATCAGGAACAAGACAAGGATGCAACTTAAATGCTATTCTACATTGAACCGAAAGTCCTGGCAAACGCACTAAATAAATAAAAAGAATATGAGGTACACAAAATTAGAAAGAAAACGCAGAAACTGACATATGATCACACTTTCGGTGTGAAATTCAAAAAAAATCTACAGATAAATGACTAACATTTAGAGCTGCAACTGGCAAGGGGGGTTAAAAAGATACTAAGTAATCAGTTCACTTTTATGCAGCTGAATATAATGTAGCAAACTGATGCCCACAGGAAGAGAAAAAAAAAATCACAGGTTAAAAATAGTATCTCTCGCATCAGGAAGGGAGAGGTGGGGACGGAGTTAGGCAAATGTCACCCCATTCTCACAGAACAAGCCGAAATCCACAGACCCGCGCAGAGACGAGGTTGAGACTCTCGTCCCCGTAACCCGAATGGCAGGGATGCTTTTCCTTTCTGGAAAGAGAGCAGAGGATGATTTTGGAGGCCGATTAAATACGAGGATGGCTCTCCAACTCTCGCCTGCAGCAGACTCACCCCGACTGCTGGACTCTCACAGAGTTCCTGATTCAGTGAGTTTGGTACCAGCCGCGGCTGCTGGAGGCCCCGGGCGCGGGTGTCCCAGCGTGGAGCGGTGGGCACAGCCCAATCGGCCGCCTTTTGGCCTCTGACCCCAAGGCCAAGCTCTCCACCTCCCGCGCACCAGACTTGGGGCGGGCTGGGCTGAACCAGGTAGGACGCGGACCGAGGCTAAAATTTACATCAGATTTAGACGGGGTTGCAAGGGGACATGGCCGCCGGCTTGCGCACGCGCAGAAGTGCACGGCTGCTTCCGGTTTCTGCGCCACGCACAGCGTCAGGGGCCGGGCCTCGGGAGCTGGGAAATTTGGGTTGGGAGGGGCGGTGGCAGCTTCCAGCCGCAAGTGGAGGAGAAGTACTAGTTTCCTTCCACGGAGAGACGCGACTGGGTCTTGGGGCTGTGTCAACCTAGGACTTGGGGTTGGAGAGGGCCTGGAGCGGGACCAGGCTATGGGCGGGGCTTGGTTTACTAGGCCTGTGGGGCGGAGATGGGGCGCGACCAGGCCTAGGGGCGTGGCTTAGTTGAATATTCCAAAGAGCTGAGTTTAGGGTGGGATCAGGTCGAGGGGTGGGACTGTAGCAAGAGGAGGTCCCACAGTCAGGCTGGTGATTTGGGGCACTTTGAGACAAGACGATGTCCTCATCCCTGGGGACCACTATAGCAGGTTAACTAGCCAATAAGGCAGAAATGGCAAGCCAAGGCCGGTCTCCGAAGCACAGTTAGGGGAGGCATCTTTGTCCACAGCCAGCACGCCTCTGCTGTGACCCAATCAGATCTGCTGTGAAGGACAGCATCATTCTCGCTGCTCCCCAGAGGGATATTGAGACCCCATCCCCAACCCTTGGGTTGGCCCAACTAAAACACTGCTTAAAGTAACCAAAGTCAAGGAAGTTTATATCCCTGCCTCCCTAGGAGCCCAAAGGAGATGGCTTACCCTACTAAAAGAATGCTCCAAACCACGAGATGGGCGTTGGGCCCTGCTTAGGGGAGCTTCTCACCAGGAGGACACCTAGAGAGGAGGTAGGAGCCCAAACTCTTGGGGAGATGAGAAGTGATGGAGTGGAGGATCCTGGAAAAAAAGGTCTGGTGCCCTCTACTGGAGAAAAAAAATGCAGCATGGTGTCCCACAATAGGAATACTGTGTAGAAATTGAGATACTTTATCCTCTGCTTTGCCAGTGACCATCCAAAAAGTAACAAAAGACCAAAAGGGCAAAAGGAGAAGGCCAAAAACAGAGGCGCTGATTCTCTCTTGAAGGAGGAAATACACATCATCTCTCTCCTTAAGGACCTCCCCCCAAGAAGCACTCCCCCTTCACCCCAGGAAGTGAATGAATTGGGAGGAGAATGAGTTAAAAGGGCAATTAACTGCTTAACTATTAAAATCGGCCCACTTTTGCTAAGAGATGCTTCTGTCCTGGATGTTCCTCCCAGACTCTCCCTTTTCCCATTATTGGAATGGACCTCCTTGGTCAACCTCATGAAATAAGCCTAAAGCTTTTGCTATGGTGGGTGTCACCTGGTGGGAACCAGTTAACTTTCTCCTACCCATGTGGGTGACCAATACGCCACAGTACTGGCTAAGGACAGGCGCTGAAGGATTACGGTCTGTCATAGCTGACTTACTGAAAGAAGGTACTGATTCCTACCATGTCACCTTTCAGTTCCCTGGTGTGTCCTGAGCCAGTATGAATATATGGAGGCTGCCTACAGACTATAGAGGGTTAAACAAGACTACTCCCTTCTTATAACATCGCTACCAAATATCATCACCTTAATGGATGACATTCAAAATAACATGGGTAAATGGTTTGGAGTTATAGATTTAGCTAAATGCATTCTATTCAGTAAAAGTTTCACAGGAGAGAGAGACACCCTCACCTACTGCCCATGTACTTTATCCTTTGCTCCACTGAAGGCAAAGTGGAACAAACTCGAATCTGCTCTGGAGACCCAGGAAGTGGAACTAAAAACCTTGGACTTGGGAATTTCCTGGCGATCCAGTGGTTAGGACTCCACGCTCTCACTGCTGAGGGCCAGGATTCAGTCCCTGGTCCGGGAACTAAAATCTTACAGGCTGTGTGGCACAACCAAAACAAACAAACAAACAAAAAAACCAAAACCTTATTTTTTTTTGCTGTTCAATATCTATATTTAGTTTTTTTATATAAACTGATCTTTTTTAAACTTTTACTTTATATTGGAGTATAGCCGATAACAATATTGTGGTAGTTTCAGGTGCACAGAAAAGCGACTCAGCCATTCATAAACATGTATCCATTCTCCCCCAGACTCCCCTCCCATCCAGGCTGCCACATAACATTGAGCAGAGTTCCCTGTGCTATACAGTAGGTCCTTGTTGGTTATCCTTTTTAAATAACAATGTGTACATGTCAATCCCTAACTCCCTAATTATCCCTTACCTCCACCCTTCCCCGCCCCCTGAAAAAACCTTGTATTAGACCACACCATTTGAGCAATACTCTGGGGAAAATCAGATCCTCTACTTCTGGCTCCAAATGACCACCAACTTTAACCCCTAATCTGTGACTGGGCCTCTTCCCTGTAGTCGAAGAGCCAAATCTAGACACAGCTAAGCAGTTTTATATTCTGAAGGTGGCAGAGAAGAAAGCCTCTTACAGCATCAGAACCCAGGAGGCAATGAGAAACTCTCATGACAGGCCTCCCATCCTCTCATGTTCTGGGAGGATCCCAGGGCCAACTCCCAGACTCACCACAGGTCAAGTCTTTGCCTGCATAGTCTATGTGGATAGAGGCAAAGTCTCAAGGGCACCATTTCTCCACACCTCTAGCCCCCAATCTTTCATGTATCTAGCTAAGAATTCTTTTTAGGTACTTTTTGTGGTAGGCAGAATAGTGCCCCTTGCCAAAATTACCCATGTCTTAATCTGCAGAACCTCTGAATGTTACTTTATATGGCAAAAGGGACTTTGCAGTTATGACTAAATTAAGGCTTTTGAGATGGGGAGATTACCATGGGTTACCTAGGTGGGCCCAATGTAGTCACAGGGATCCTTGTAAGTGAAAGAGGGAGGCAGGAGTCAGAGAAGGAGATGTGAGGATGGAAGCAGAGGTCAGAGCGATGTGGAGCCATGACCCGAGGAATGGAGGCAATCTCTAGAAGCTGGAAAGACAAGGAAATGAATTCTTCCCTCCAGCCTCTGGAAGAAATACAGCCCTGTGGACCCCCTGATTTTAGCCCAGTGAGACCCAGTCCAGATGCCTGACCTCTACAGCTGTAAGATAAAATACTTGTGTTGTCTTAAGATACTAAGTTTCTGGTAACCTGTGATAAAAAGAGAGGTTCACATATTGAGGTATGGGGAAGTCATTCTGGCCTATACATGAGTTAACTTGCATTTTATGCTAAGAAAAATAGCCTGTTTGTGGCCTATCAAACATGCACTGCAGTCTGCTTTAATTATTAAAGAAAAGTGTCCATCGACCAGAAGTAAAGAATGTCCATGTTAAAAATAAAGATAAAAATAAATAAATAAATAAATAAATAAAAAAAATAAAGATTAAAATAAATAAATAAATTTAAAAAAAATAAATAAAGATTAAATGCCTCCCTTCCTGGGACGCCAATGCTGGTACTCCTTCCATACTAAGACTCCCTTTCCAGGTGCCAAGACCACACTGACTAGCTGTGCACGTGCTGATCTGTTTTTTTTAAACCTTGAAGGAATGTATCCCTGACCTTCTTGATGTTCTTTGTTCTCACAAGACATAAAGCTGTACTGAAAACAAGGCTTCTCTAGAGCAGTTTCTCAAAGTAATCTGGGAAGCTGGCTTCCAAGCTATAGTCCTCAGTTTGGCTCAAATAAAACTCTTTTCTTTTCCTATTGTAGATTGCTTATTGATTACTTTTGTCGACACCTATCATAGCAGCAATAGGGGACTAACACAGATACCCTAACAAACTGTCCTGATAGAGCTTGGACCAAAATGGTTCTGTTCCTTTTAGGGAACATCTGACAAGAGTGACTGGGACCATGACTCCCAGTAGGGTGATTCGAGGTAAATGGAGGATATACCACAGCCAGGCGCCCCATCCAGAACCAAGCCAGTTAAATATTAAACTAGGTACAGCAAGAGATGCTGGCAGCCAAACACACCCTGCTTTGACTGGCCAGCAAGAAGTCCAGGGTAATATGATTGTTCATTACCACTCACAGGGCATGCGGGATCCTAGTTCCCCGACTAGGGATCGAACCCACACCCCCTGCAGTGAAAGCTCAGAGTCTTAACCACTGCACCACCAGGAAAGTCCCATATACCAGAGTGTTTAGAACAATGTCATCATCTGTGGAAAATATACAAAATAGGCACCAAAAATAATAGGATGAGGCTAAAGGGAATAATAGTATCCAGAAAGTGAATTTTGTCCTGTCATTTCAAGTTCAATCTCAAGGGAGGCTGCTCCTTCCGGGAGGCTCTTTGAAGTGTCTACATGTGGGCATCCACTTCAGAGGTCACCGTGGGGCGTAGAGAGTTTGTGGAATGAGACCTCGTTAGAGTTTTACTGTGTTGATTACAAATTCAACATCCTCATTTTACTGCAAGTAAACTGATACTTTCTCATCTCCAGAGACCCTGGAGACCAAAATATTGAACCAATCTCATAAAATTGTTTGTTACCCTGCAGAGCTTCTGTTTGGGATGATGGAAAAGTTTTGGAGATGGATAGTGGGGGTAGCTGCACAATATTGCGAATGTACTTAATGCCACTGAGTCGTACACTTAAAAATGGTTAAATTTTATATTATGTATATTTTACCACAATTTAAAAATATGTTTGTTGTCCTTTGCTGTCTTACCTCATTGTTTGCTTTTTTCCCTGAGCAGCATGTCAGCTATACACACTCTTTCTGATCTCCCAGGAGGAGCAAGGGAAGAAGCTGGAGAAAAGTAGGCAAAGGACTTACCCTGGGCCACTGTGCAGGGAAGCCCCAGATATTGGGAACCAGAGGCCCTATCCTTCCTGATGATTACATTTCAAAGGAAAGGCTCTCCAATCCTTAGAAACATTTCAGAGTTATAAGAGATACGTATTCACAATGGTAAACGTTTTCAGGAAATGCTCTAGGAACAAGAGGTCAGCGGCCTACTTTCTCCAGTATTCCTTTACATCCTGACTCCTAATACCGTTTCAGTTTCATGAGACAATACAATACACCTGGACCGTGATGCCACAAGTCTTCACTAAAAGCCCCTAATACTTTTTCCAGTTTCTCAGCCATAAATCTCCAAGACTTTTGACCTCCCTATCCTTCTACTTTGATTCTAGGTCTACTCACCTGATCTAACCTCCTCTCAAGAGGAATCTCTTCATCCCTGTAAAACGTTGCTATCTAAAGCCATAAAGTTTCTGGGAATTCCCTGGCAGTCCAATGGTTAGGGTTCCACGCTTTCACTGCCAGGGCCAGGGTCCTATCCCTGGTGGGGGAACTAAGACTCCCAAGCTGCAGTGGCCAAAAATAAATAAATAAATAATGAAGATGTAAACTTTCTGAGGATAAATTACAATTCAATCAGATTTAGTAGGTTCATTATATAGCTCATGACCATAACGCTAGGAAACAAGTCCCTCACACCAGAGTGAATAACAGCCATTAAAAATTCCCTTTTCTTTTACTGAAAGATGACTTATAAGATTCCTAAAACTTATTTAGACTGTGCATAGCCACCTTAACTATTTGCCTCCTTCTATGACATGATTATTAACACCCGTGAATCTCTGCCGTGGGAGGTCACTGCACCGTTAGCCTTTGACTGACTCCAGGCTAATACTGAGAACTCCACATTTCTTGGTCTCCCAAATTACAATAAGCTGTTTTCTTTATCTGTCGGTAGCTAAAATGGATCGTCAAGCTCAAAAACATAATGGAAACCAGAGTCCAACTGGGTATCACAGTCACTCTCGCAACTCATTGGCTGAAGAATCTCCCCATTGCTTCAGGACAGCAGCCTCAGCCACATAGTTAGCAGAAGCCATCTTAAACTTAGGGTCACCTCTTCACCTCCAGTGTCAGAGGCCCCAGACTGAGATGCAGAAGCGTTTGCTCCCTCTCGCCCTAACTGCGGTTTGAAGCTCCCTTCCCAGGTAGGGGGAATCACAGAGAGGAAGCTAAACTATAATGAAAAAATGAATGGTGCACAGGGAATTTATGTTGCCATGTGGAAAGGTCAAATACATCTAGGCGGTAACTGTATACATATCTCCGTGGGGAAAGTGCAGCAAGAGTTGTGCAATGACACTATGCATCAAAATTTGAAAGCAATTGTTATTCATGTAAGACATGTAAGATGCATGGGCTATGGAGGAAAACAAACCACTACACAGGTCCTGGACCACAGCCCTGCCTTCCGGGGCCTGACCCAGCACCCCAGCACCAATCCGCGGGAGGAAAAAGATACCTCTCTTTTGCTCCGAGATGAAAGAAGAGCAGCCTCCGGCGTCTGCCCAACCTCCGAGGCCCTGCCCCTTACGCTGTGCAAGGAGCCTGGAAGTGCGCGTGCGCGTGCGCGTTTGGCTCTGCGCGTGCGGAAGGCGGCAGCTGTCTTTGCTGTGCGGTCCGGCGCGGGTCTGAGGTAAGATTTTCGCCTCTTGGTGTGTCCCGCCTCTGTGCGGTCAAGCAGGAGGAGAAGACACCAAATAAGAGGGTCAGAGGACGTGGCCTCGCGCGCTGACCTGGCCGCCCCGGCCTCCGGCCGGCGCTCCCGGGCGGCGGCCCTTCCCGCGAGAGTCCGGGCCCGCTCGGCCAGCGGAGGTCCGGGCGGCAGCTCTGGGTGGAGGCGGGTCGGCCAGGCCTTGTCTTCATCCGCGATGCTCCCGATTTCAAAAGGCTCCAGAGCAACCTTTGGGTCCTTTCTCCACAAGGGAAAGGAATAGCATCTCTGTCGTTCTCGTCCCAGCACTCCGGCCCCAATGGCCCCCTGTCCCCGGGTCCCGGTGAGCACTCGGTGGCTTTGTTCCGGCCGTGGGTGTCGGTTATTGAAGTTTGGTAAGTTATATTCCGTTGGAAAGAGAAACCTTTGCAGGTTATTAGGCAGCACGTGTGTGTGATCTAAATAAATGCAGGAGTGAAGGAATTCATATAAATACTAAATTTACCACGTCAGAGCCCTGTAAAGCCCCAAAGCTTCAAAAGTATAGGAGTCTCAGGGAAGGAAGACGACGTAGGCTGGTTTCTGTTAGTAGCAGAAGTTGGAATTGAATTTACCGTAAGTAAGATGAGTTTTGACGGGTGGATTTTTCTTCCAGGTATTCATCTTGAAACTATTATTATTATTATTATTATTGTCCGCGCTGCGCAGCTTAGGAGATCTTAGTTCCCCAACCAGGAATTGAACCCCGGGCCCCTGCAGTGAGAGCGTGGAGTCCTAACCACTGGACCACCAGGGAGGTCCCTCATCTTGAAATTCTTATCTAGAGAAAATCTGTGACGTCAATAAAACGAACATCCATGAACCCTTCATCTAGATTCACTAATTAAGATTTTGTCTCTCGTTATATATATTATGATGAACCATTTAATGGGAAATTGCAGACATTCACTTCCCCCTTTAATCTTCAGCGTTCATTTCTTAAGAATGAGGACAGTCTCCTACTAAGAACAAAACTGCATTGTCCACCAAGAAAATCAAAAATTTTCCACTTTTCCAAGAGTATATTTTATAGTTGTCCGGTTTTTTGGAGAGCTAGGATCCAAATTAGATTTGCACGTTGCATTTTGGTTTTAGATTTCTTTTACCTAAAACATTTGCCTGTATTTTTGGTTCCTGCCTATTTCAGGATTTTTGTATTGTAAAATGTTGGCATTCTGATATGATGTTTTCCTGTGATTTCATTTAATTAACTTGTCTATCTCATACAGTGGACATTGTGTCTAGAGCAGTAGTGTCTAATACAAATATAATATGAAGTACAGATGTAATTTTTAAAATTTTAGTAGCCAAGTTAGGAAAAAATGAAGTTATTTTTAATAATATATCTTATCTAACCCAGTTTATCCAGTTATTAATATATAGTTATTGGTGAAATTAATGACTAATGTAGCTAATATAAAATTATTAATGAAAAATTTTACATTTCTTTTGTACTAACTGTTGGAATCTGGTATGTATTTTATACTTAAGCACATCTCAGTGTGGCTGCTAAATTTTTGTTGGAAATTCTTGATCTGTATTTAGCTTTCATAAAATTTACTGTTGAAAAAGTAGACTTGGAAACCCAGATTGCTCCAAACATGCTGAAAAGTTTTTTAGTAACTGAGCAATTTTATTTCTAAACTTAATTAAAAGTAAGTAAAATTAAGAATTCAGTTCCTCAGTCACACTAGCCACATTTCATGTTCACAGTAGCCACATAGAGCGAGCCAATGGCTACTAAGTTAGACTGCAGGTTTAGAGACGTGAAAATTTCCTAGGTGATGTTGTGTACTTCATATTGTATCCCATCAATATGGGATCAGGAGGCACATAAATGCAAGTTGTCCCACTGTGTATTAGGAATGCAAAGCATTTAGTCAAGGTGCCCATCTCTCTCGTGTAGTCACATTTTTCTTTTTAGTAATCTGTGGGTGATACTTGGCAATAGGGGAATAATCTCTTCCCCACCCCTTTCGATCAGTGGTTTTAACATCACTTGTTGATCTTCGCTTCAACCTGTTTTTACATTGGGAGCTTATGAAATGGTATTTTTTTTTTTCTAATTCTGTCATTCCTTCTCTATTCTTTAGCTGTCAGTCTTCTGTAAACAAGAGCTTTCCCTCCCCACTTCCCCTGCCCTCTATATTTTTTTCCCTTTCGGAGTGTCACAACATATCCGTGGATTTTTCTTTCATTCATCATATTATAAACAGTTGCTGTCATTTGATGCTCAAGCTGTCCCAAACTTGGCCAGGAGGAGTCCTTTTAATTTGACTCATGTGTCCCTTCAACACATACCTATTAGTCTTTGAGTGTAAATCCCCAGTTCACTTTGTACTTTCCAGTTACAGACCTGTAATAAATGATTTCTCCTCTTTCCTTATAGACACCAAGGTCTCTGTGATGGGCTCAGTGCTACTGGGATATAACTGTATCTAGGCCTTTCAGTGGTTATCTAAAAAATATATATATATATATTTTTTGAGACAAAATTGAATTCAAATTGTATTTATAATTTTATATCCTCCTTTTCATATAAATTATTATCATGAACATACTCTCATATTGTTATTCTTCAAAAACCCAATTAAAAATATATTTTCTTACATTGTAAGTTCATACTCATTCCTAGTAAAAATTTAATATGTGCTTTTTTCTTTATTTTATACTTGTATCTCTTTTCTCTTATTATAAAAACCATGGTTTGTAATACCATTAGTATATTGTTTTATCCAACAGTATGGGTACAGTAGTTTCAAAAATTATAATACCAATATTACTAATGGTAGACTTGCTCAATAAAGTATTAAGTTTCTTTGCATTTTTTTGTCCTTAATGGTTTATATTAAGTATATGCAGTTCATAGTACTGTGCTCAAATATTTGTGTGAACTCTAAGTCTTTTCTCTCATGGTTTTGTTATCAGTTTGATACACTATTATGTACATTTCTGTTTACATTTAGTTTTAAGGTTTGCTTCCTTTCTGAATTAACTTATTTTTTTAATTTATAAAACTTTTTCACGATTCAAAGGTAAAACTGTATAAAAAGGTATATTCAGAAGTCTTACATCACATTACCACCAGTAGCTAACCATTTCCATTTTATTAGTTTCTGATGTAAACTTTCTCAAAATTCATATATATATATATATATATATATATTCCTTCTTCCCTTCCTTCCTTTTTACCTTCACATGAATGTACTTCTTTCCCCAATTAAACTAAATACTGGAAATCAATCTATATCAGTTCATAGTGATTTTCCTTATCCTTTTTTGTGGCTGCTGAGCCCTTTATTAGTGCATGTATGGTAGTTTAGTCAACTAGCGTCCTATGGATAGAATTTGTGTTGCTTCCAATTATCCTAACCAAAGCAGCCTAATAACAGTAGGAGCAAACCTGTAGTGCAAAAAAACCCAGATTTTTTGACTCATTGCAGTGAGGGAGACTGCATAGCAGAGGAACTGTGGATGTCTCAACCAAACAAAGCAAAATGTATACTTATGGATTCTGAGAATTGTGACATTTTAGGTGAAATTTAAAGGAAGCAGTAATTTGATAGTCTCAAAGCAAAGCAGGACTGTGTTAAGGGGTTAACATCAGGTCTGTACTACAAACAACCCAGGCTCTTGTTTCCTTGAAAACAATAAAATTAAGATAGATGTGGAATATTGTGTCCAGAAACCCTTTATTTGAAGCTCAGTTCCAGGTTTTTAAATCAAGACTGCTTCTTGATGTCAAATATCAAAATAATGATGTATATCCTCCAGGCAAAATTGGGATGTTTCAGTCTTACTGATACAATTTCAAACAGTGAATCTCTGATAGTCTCTGATTTTACAGAACAAAGTTTCTCAGTGAATAAGAAAGCAATAGTAACTCTGTTACATATTCTTTCATGAGATGGTCAGTCAAGTGCTGCCACAAGGGGAGACTGGAGGCCCAGGAAAAAACAAAGTTTATTATACTCTTTAAGTCCTAGAGGCAAGGCAACATGTAACCATGCAGGTTGATGTGGGAAAACACCAGGATGGTCAAGAGGCAGAAGGCACAGGAGAGAGGGGAAGGTTTAGGCCACTGCCTTTATTGGGGTTTCTATGGGAAAGGCAAGGCAGGGCAGAGGAAACAGCCAGGATTGACTGCTTTGAATAATTTTGTCAGGCTTCGGGTATATGGGTGGTCTCTAGTTGCCTGCTACCTGGCCCTGGGATGTTTAAGGCAGAGAAATATTGCCTCCTACAGTGGATGGGTCTGCTGGAGGTAAGTATGGTTCTCGATTGGTTAGTTTGCATATCAAAGTCATGCTTCGGTTTGAGTCCTTTGTTATTTCTCAGAGTTGGCTAGCCCCAAGAAGCAGTCTCTCCCCAGCCAGAAAGGATTTTTTCAGATGTCAAAAGTCATATAATATACAGAAAAAGTGTGTGTGTGTGTGTGTGCGCGCGCGCGCATGAGTGTCCAATACAGTCGGTACTCATGTTTTGATGAGAGTAAGGAAACCAGGGCAATGATAGTAGAGACTTTTAGTGTGGCGTCAGTGCCCCTAACCAACACAGAAAACATTTTACTGTGATAATGGAAAGGAGAAACACAGGTAAAGTACGAGGAGTCCTTGTAGGCCAGCCTATAATTTAAGTTTCCCATTTATATTGCATTAGTCAAGAAAATAAATCTGAAATTTTTTGCAGTCCCTAACAATATCTTAGTGGAGTTGTAGAGTAGATTAGAAATACTCTCATATCAGGTTGACACATCTGGCGGTGGTGTTGGAGGGGATGAGCTGATAAGTTAGTAAAGTACATGTAAAAGTTGGTGGTTGTGTGTGGAACCAAGGGGAAGGAGTGCTGGTGGCTGCAACGCAGAAGGTCTTAGTGGAAAGCTGGAGGCGGTTAGTGGAAGAAAGCATCAGGGAGTGGGTGGCCCTCTTCCCAGAGGGTCCAGGGGTTGGCCAATATGAGGCACGTGCCTCCTGGGGAAAGCAGTAATCTCCACTAATTCCTTTTCCTTTTTAACATTAAAACTTTGTTTTTAGAGCAGTTTCAGGTTCACAGCAAAATGGAGGGGAAGGTACAGAGAGTTCCCATCTGTCCCCTGCTCTCCCCCCAGCCTCCCCCATTATCAGCATCCCCCACCAGAGCGGTACATTTGTTACAGTTGATGAACCAACATGGGCACCTCATAATCACCCGAAGTCCGCAGACCACATTACAGTTCACTCTTGGTGGTGTAGATTCTGTGGCCTTGGACAAACACGTAATGACATGTTTCCCTCCTTATGGTATTATGCAGAGTATTTTCACAGCCCTAAAAACCCTGTGTCTTGCCTATTCTCCCTGACCCCCACAATCGTTGGCAACCTCTGGTCTTACTACTACATACTTTTGCCTTTTCTAAAATGTCATATAGTTGGAATCACACAGTCCATTAATTTTTGGAATGATATCGATACTAGTGACCTCTACCAGATTTCCTTGTAGGCATGGAGTGTAGGGGTGTATGTTTTAGCAGAGAGCAAGGAGTATACCTGGATCATGGGCTAAGCAGACAAGGAACTCAGAGTCATAATAGAATTCCTAATATCAAAGGAAGAAAAGCACAAAGTGTCCTATGTCCAATCTGTGCGTTAGAAGAAACAGTCCCTGGGGTTTAGTGTCAGGGTCAAGTTAGCCCAGGGGGCAAAGTTATCTCCAATGGCGAGATCTCAGACTGGGGTGATGTCTCCTGGGGTGACGTCATCTCTGGCGGTGAGCTCCTGGGCCAGTGTGATGTTGCTGAGTGTGAGACTGGAGTATCCTTTTCAAGTGGGTACCTACTCCAGTTGATGTGGATCTCAGCATTTGCCATGTTTGGTTGAAACACTGTCTTATTTGGAGGGTTTGGGCCTCTGGATTGTAAACCAATGAAAGCACCCAGACCAATAATAAGTCCACAGTTACCTAAACTGTGGTGTGTAGCTAAACTCGACAGGGTTTTTAGTTTTTGAATGAAGTTTAGGCTCCCATATCAGTAGAACAGCTGCCTGGTCTTTGGGATAATCTATGGTTAATAGATCCCAGTGGAGTACACCCCCTCAATCTGGCCTCCAGCCCTTATGGGATAGGGCAAGATTAAAAAAAATTATAAATATAGGTTAAGGTTTGAGGCAAAATAGAGACCTTTTCAGTTGGACTGGAATTTAATGAATAGGAATTGTTCAGGAGACTATTAAGCATCTCAGTTAAACCAGTTATTGGGGTCATGAAAGTTCTATGAATACCTTTTCCGAGAGCCCAACATTGTGTATTCTAAGCAGTGAAATGCGTGTCTTTGTTACTAGCAGTAATGCCTATAACTCCAAAGGGAATAACGAGCATCCTGGCAAGGCCTTGTACTGTAGTCTTAGTTATATGTAAAGACATGTGATTTTGATTTATATTTTCGGTGCCTGTGAGGCAAGAGATTGCCAGAGTTCTGTACCATGAAATAGGACAAATTTTAGATAATAGCCCAACAGTTTATAATAAATGTGATGATGGGACCATTTGTTGGCTAGGGCATCCAGTGCTGAGATGACTGCCTGAAGTTTGACCAAGTGTGTTGTTTCTTGGGTCCCATCCTTTATTTAGGGACATCATGGCTAAGGGATGGAAAGTCCATCAGGCTCCATTACATATGATGGTTAACAGTGTCATTTGTATAGTCCTCCAATTCTCATTGCTATTTACTCAGTTAATCCCAGGGGGCTTCCTAGGTAGTCAAGGGTCTGGGGGAGGAGTGACATCCTCCAGCACCATGGCATCTGGCAAGAGACGGGGAGGCCACCCCTCCTGAAGGTGGAATATATGAAAGGGCCCAGATTTGGTTCCCTCCTCTAATAAGGAGGCCTCAGCAGTTATGCTGTGTTCATGGGGTATTGTTTCCATGACCCAAAGTATAATGGACAAGTGGTTATGGAGGGTCGCAGAATCAAGGTCTGTGAGAATGTCTGTTTCCAAGAAAGTATGTTGACAGCAATTACTGTTTATAATGTACAGGCATATCTTGTTTTATTGTGCTTTCCTTTATTGTGCTTAACAGATAATTGCATTTTTTTTTAATTGAAGATAAATTCTCATATTGGAGAATAACAGTAACCTCAGGAGTTCAGGCTTTTGAGACGAAGTAACCTGCATTCAGACTCTGGCTCACGACTTCTTAATTGGTGATCTTGGGCCAATTACTACTCCTGTTTGAACATAAGTTGCCTCAACTATTGAATGACAGTAATAATAACTGTTGATAATCATGAGAGCTTCCACTGTATGTGTGTTCTGGCACATAATGAGTGCTCAGTAAATGGCAATTATTATTTATATTTATGTGGTCTACAGTTTTTAATGACTTTCACATAATATAACTTCCATCTTCTACAGAGAGATGGCTAATGAATGATGCTTGATGACAGATGAGAAATGCCTCCTGCATAAAGATTGATGGTATGAGGCAAGACTCCTACTTAATCAAGAGGAATTGAGATTAACTTATCCATTAAATTCAGAAACTGTCTTGAAGAGACTTTGGGAATAAGACATGTTAAGGCAGATTTCATTAACAGATTCACAGGATGCCAGCCATTGACCTTTTCCCTTGTGGTAAGTCCTTGTTGATGCTCCTTTCAGAGACCGTGCTTTAACTGGCCTGTGAGCAGCCTGTCTTGTGGTCTGGGTCTATGCAGTCCTGCTTCTGGGCTGTCTAGGAGGGGGCTTAAGTATATAACAATATCCTGTTGTCTAAATCCTAGGGCTTGGGAAAGAGGGGTAAGTATGCCTATTTTTGTGGGAGACGTTCTGCTTAATCACATGAGTTATTATTGTTAGCCAAAAAATTCCCCAACAGTTTTACTTCTCTGGACTTTAATTTCTTTATCTGTAAAATGAGATTAGATTATTAAACTCTTCTTCTTGTTTATCAAAGCCCCAAATCCCATTTCTGACTTCAGATGAGGCGGGCTATAGGGCATTTTATGGCAGCAGTGTGTGTGTGTGTGTGTGTGTGTGTGTGTGTATGTTCACTTAGAATTAGTGTGGAGTGGCTGCCAGGCTTGTGAGTATGGAAACTGTGGGCAGCCTGGATTCTCAGGTTTTGTTTCTTCTCCTCAAGGTTGTCTTTCTCAAGACTTTTTCTCTTTTCATTAGGAGAAGTCAGAAGGGGAAAGGATTGTGACTGGGTGTCTGACATATTATTTTCAGGTCAGTAGGAAATTTATTCTTTTATAAAAGCACATGCTTCTTCCTACGAGGTGGATATGTTTCCTACTAGTGAAACAGAGCTTCTGTTTCAACTAGGGCCTGCTTAGGGACTGAGTCCCCAGTTAAATTCCTCAGGTCTTACTTAGGGCCTTTCATTTACACAGGAGAATGATACTATCACTCCAGTATCTACTAATTCATTCCAGTATTTACTAATTCAGTCCAATTCGTCCATGCTGATTGTGTGCTCTCATTTTGCTATGATAGACAGGGAGCCGACATGTGCCTCTGAGAATTTGTACTGTCACTGGAGGAATAATTCATTTACCAGCATTTACTGTGTCTGTAATGTGCTCAGGGCTATGGCTAACCTGTCAACAGAGAAAAATAAGACCAGAAGAGGTCACAATCTAGTTGTGGTGAGATACGTTCAGTTAGGTGAGAGAGGTGCTCTTAAAGCTACGTAATTGGATGAAGTCACTATGAATACGTCCAGGTAGAGAGGAGAAGGGGCTTGAGGACCATCAAGCTCTGGGGTTGATTATGGAAGAACATAAAACCTGTCTAGGCTTTGAGTCTCCCTTCCTCTTTCTCCAGGGAACATTGATGGAGATGGCAATTGCCTGATGCCAGGATGTTCCTCTTGAAAATGAAAATCTGTTCATTGTAGTGGCTTTAATTTTTCTAGGATAAAAGGCTTAGGACTTCAAAATTATATATATAAGCTTGAGCTTGGGTTTTAGGCAAAAGACTGGCAACCCTTTTGGTGCACAGTGGGAGAGAGAGAGAGAGAGAGAGAGAGAGAGTGTGTGTTTGCATTTTAGTTTTATTTGCATTTTAGTTTTATTTGAAAATTTACTGGTTTGATAAAGTGGACATGAACAATTTTGTTGCTTCTCAAGTTATACCTGATAGTATTTGGTATCTCTGAAGAGCAGAGTCTTGGCCCCTTATTTATGGAAGTATTTGTCATCCCTTGCCTGTTCTTCTTACATCCGGCATCTTTCTCTGAGAGCAGGGCACCAGCTATGCAGACCTGGTCTGATCTTTCAGGTGGAACAAAGAGGAAAGCTGAAGAAAACGGAAGAGTTTTCCAAGTGAGGGAAAAGGCACATGTGATTCTTTATGAGAAAGAGCTGTAATCCATGAGAGCTGCAGTCCATTTGGAAATGTTAAACAGGAGGCTTTTGAAGAATTTTTTTCCTAAGGATGCTGAGGTCATTTGGGTTCTGAGGTTCCTTGGGTACCTCAAACTTCCCTTTCTCTTCAACTTTTCATTCGCCTTCTTAAACTTCCTTTTGGCTTGACAGTAGGATCTGTCCCATTTATTTCTTTAAATTTTGCATTTGCATTAAGCTCTTTATCCATTTCCTTTCAACGTTGTTTTCCTAGTTACGCTGCTTTCTGTTCATTGTCAGTCTCAACATTTATAGAATCATTTCTTAGTAAATCACCTACCAATTTGACCACAGCACCTTATCATGCGAAACTCTTAGTCCAGCCAAACTTCTTAATCTTTTCTTTTTTTTTTTTTAATAAATTTATTTATTTATTTTTGGCTCTGTTGGGTCTTCATTGCTGTGCACGGGCTTTCTCTAGTCGCGGCAAGTGGGGGCTACTATTCGTTGTGGTGCACGGGCTTCTCATTGTGATGGCTTCTCTTGTTGCGGAGCACGGGCTCTAGGTGTGCAGGCTTCAGTCAGTAGCTGTGGCTCGAAGGCTCTAGAGCGCAGGCTCAATAGTTGTGGCGCACGGGCGTAGTTGTGGTGCACAGGCTTTGTTGCTTTGCGGCATGTGGGATCTTCCCAGACCAGGGCTCAAACCCGTGTCTCCTGCATTGGCAGGCAGATTCTTAACCACTGTGCCACCAGGGAAGCCCCTTTCTTTTTGTTTTAAAATGTATCTTAAGTCAATGTTTGAAAGTAAATACACATTGGCCTTCATTTTTAACATCTTCCTTCCATTTATTTCTCCAAGAACATAATTTTTTTAAATCTTATTTCAGATTGGGAGATTTATCTTAATGCCAGATGGTCAGCACCTCAGTGGAATATTTTGGATGGGAAAAAATCCAGTGTGGTGGAAATGGTAAGATTCACAAGATATAATTCCTTGCCTTCCACACTAGTGGAAAATTAGCAGTTCCATAAGATAGGAAAGCTGCACGATAACCATGATAGATATTTGAGACTAGGGTCATTCACCTGTTTTTCATAGTCTCTGGGCATCATGAATTTGGCAAAAACTTTAAACACCCCTCACAATATATTTCTTCACACAGAGTTCACTCAGCTGAATATTCCCATATATGTCATTCAGATGAAGTTTTTTTCTTTTTTCTTTTTTGTGGTACGTGGGCCTCTCACTGTTGTGGCCTCTCCTGTTGCAGAGCGCAGGCTCCGGACACGCAGGCCCAGCAGCCGTGGCTCACAGGCCTAGCTGCTCTGTGGCATGTGGGATCTTCCCGGACCAGGGCACGAACCCATGTCCCCTGCATCGGCAGGCGGACTCTCAACCACTGTGCCACCAGGGAAGCCCCAGATGAAGTTTTTGATAAATAATTTCATCTTGATCAATTATCAGCTAAACTCTAAAAATTCCTTTGAAAGTAAAGAATACAACAAAACTTTCTAGCAGAATGATCACTTCATTCTGCTTGAAAGCACTGAGGGTCTGGAACCATGCATTGCAGTGAAAATGGAAGAAAAACAAAAACAAATAAAAAACTTCAGCCATACTAATTTGTTTCTTGTATAGAAAAACAATTCAAGGCAGAGGGGAAAATCTCTGAATATAACAAGGTTGGAAAACTTTTTAAGTCATCATTAATCTCTTCATCAACAGGAGAGAAATTACATTGGAGAGAAATCAATTTTAACCATTGTGAAGAAGCCTTGAGTGAACACTCATGCCTTAAGGCTCAAAGGAAAACTTACATTAGAAAGAAAACTTGTGAGTGTTATCAGTGTGCAAATGCCTTCATAAAGAACTGTGCCCTTGATCTACACAAGCAAACCCATTCTGGAGAGAATGCTCCTGAGTATAATCAGTGTGAAACAGCCTTCAAACAAAATTTACACCTGGTTCACAAGAAAACTTACACTCAAGAGAACCCTATAAATGCGCTGACTGCAAGAAAGGCTTACCTTCTTCCTCGTACCTTAGGGAACGTTTTTTTTCATGGTGGAGAGAGGACGTTTGCTTTTAAAGAACGTAGGAAAGCTCTTTCACATTCTACAAACCTTTTTGTACATATGCGAACTCACTAGAGAAATATCCTATGAGTGTAAAGGATGTGGGAAGACTTTCACTCAATCTTCATGTTATTCAGCATTTAAGAATTCACAGAGGACTGATGCCTGTGAAATGTAAGAAACTTGAAAAAGGCTTTTCTTATTCCCCAGATCTTGCTAAGCATATAAGATTTTATACTAGAAACACTGTGTTTGTAAGGAGTGCAGCCCAGAGTTTACTTTTCTCAAAACAGTATTCACATGCGAATTTAAACTGGAGAATGTGGAAAAGCCTTTGTTAGTTCCTCATACCTTACTGTACATATGAAGAATTCACACTGGTGAGATGCCTTATCATTGTAAGGAATGTGGGAAAATGTTTAGTATTTCATCTTGCTTTAAAAGTCACCTGGAAACTCACCCTGGGGTAAAACCTTACAATTATAAGCACTGTGGGAAAGCCTTTATTTGATTCTCATTTCTTATTTGACATTTAAGAATGCACGGTGTAGGGACTTCCCTGGTGGTCCAGTGGTTAAGACTACACTTCCAATGCAGGGGGCACGGGTTCTATTCCAGGTTGGGGAACTAAGATCCCACATATGCTGGTGTAGCCAAAAATAATTAAATTTTAAAAAAATTAAAAAATAAAGAGTGCACAGAAAGACCTTTTGAATGTAAGGAATGTGGTAAAGTATTTAGATAATCCTCGTACTTTAGTCAACATAAAAGAAACACATACGGGAGAGAAGTGTATAAATGTAAAAAATGTGGGAAAGCATTCACTATTTCATCAGGCCTTACAGTACACATGAGAACTCACACTGGTGAACAATCTTTTGAATGTAAGGGATGTGGGAAATCCTTTACTCGATCCACATGTCTTATTAAACATTTAAGAACTCACAGTGGGGAGAAGCCATATATATGAGGAATATGGGAAAACTTTTAGTAATACTTCATGCCTTTCTGAATGTATACACATTCACATTTGAGAGAGAACGCTTGTAAAGAGTGTGGGAAAGCCTTGGATACTTTCACACTTACTGAACATGTACTAATTCATAGTGGAGGTAACCTTATTGTAAGGAATGTGGGAAGCCTTTTGCTCTGCCTTATACTTTAATATTCAGCTGTGAGTTCACGGGTGTGAAAATATTACGAATGTAAAAAGTATAGGATTTTTTTTAGTTTTTATTCTCTGCTTTGGGAAAGTATGAAAGCACACATAATGAGAAATCCCCTGAATGAAAGGGATATAGGAAAGCCTTTGATTGTTCTTTGTCATTAGGAAACATGATTCATACTGGAGAAGAACCATAAATTATAAATATAGGGAGTGTGGAAAAGGCTATGTTAATTTATTGTAAAAGTCACACTGGAGAGATTATGTATGAATGTAAAAATAATTAGAATGCTTTCAATGAATATCTTTTATATATTTTTTATAAATAAAAATCCTAAAAAGTTTTGTTTTTTTTTTTAATGAAAAACCTTTGTTACAAAGAGGTTTTTAAATAAGACCTCGGGAAAGTTTTGGAGTACATGTTTTCACTTACTGCATACAAGAAAATTGATACTGGGAAAGAAAACCAAGTAAATTTTTATTTAAATGAGTTGCCTTTCTTTGTGTGTGTTTTTTTCAAGGTAGACCCATACTTTTAAAGACTAATGATGTTGAGCATAAATATGGTCAACTGATCTTTGATAGAGGAGCAAAGGAAATGGAATGTAGTAAATATAATTCTTTTCAACAGATGGTGCTGGAACAACCAGACACCCACGTGCAAAAGAATAAATCTAGACACAGACCTTGCACTCATCACAAAAATTAACTCAAAATGCATTGCAGCCCTAAGTGTTAAACACACAACTATAAACCTCCTTGAAGATAACATAGAAGAAAACCTAGAAGACCTTGGATGTGGCAATACTTTTAAAAATATGACATAGAAGACATGATCCATAAAAGAAATAATTGATAAACGGGACTTTATTAAAATTAAAAACTTCTGCTCTAAAAAAGGCATTGTTGAGAGAATGAGAAGACAAGCACAAATTGAGAGAAAATATTTGCAAAAGACACAACTGATAAAGGACTCTTACGACTCAGCAATAAGAAAATAAACAGCTGATTAAAAATGGACTAAGACCTTAATAGACACCTCACCAAGGAAGATATGCAGATAGCAAATAAGCATTTGAAAAGATGGCCCACATGAAAAAAAGAGACCACTACAAATCTATGAATCTGTGAGAATGGCCAAAATCTGGAACACTGATAATGATAAATGTTGGTGAAGATATAGAGCAACAGGAAATTTCATTTCATTGCTGGTGGGAATACAAAATTGTACAGCCACTTTGGGATACAATTTGGTGGTTTCTTACAAAACTAAACATAATCCTACCAAGTGATACAGTATTCACACTCCTTGACATTTACCCAAGTAAGTTGAAAACTTATGTCCACACAAAAACCAGTACATGCATGCTTTGGGTTTTTTTTTTGTTTCTTTGCACATGAATGTTTATAGTAGTTTTATTCATAATTGCCAAAACTTGGAAGAAGTCAAGATGTCCTTCAGAAGGTGAATGGATAAACTGGCACATCCAAACAACAAAATATTATCCAGTGCTTAAAATGAATGGACTATCAGGCCATGAAAAGACATGGAAGAACCTTAATGCATATACTAAGTAATGCATATTACTAAGTGAAAGAAGCCAATCTGGAAAGATTACATACTGTATGATTCCAACTATATGACATTCTGGAAAAGGCAAAACTGTGGAGATCAGTGGTTGCCAGGGATTGGTGAGAGTGATGGGTGGAATGTATAAGCAAAGCACAGAGGATTTTTAGGGCAGTGAAAAATACCCTGTATGATACTCTAATGGGTATGCGTCATTACAGTTGACCCTTGAACAACAAGATTTTGAACTTCATATGTAGATCCATTCATATGTAGATTTTTTTCAATGAATATGTACTACAGCATTACACCATTCATAGGTGGTTGTATTTGCAGGTACAGAACCCAGAGGGCCAACTGTTAAGTTGTACTGGTGTTTTCAACTTTGAAGAGGGTTGGGGACGCTAACCCCCATGTGTTTACAGTGGAGCTGAGAAAGGCTAGTGGGCACTTCTGCCTCAAAACATCCTGCTTTTTTTCCTTGAGCAAAGCCTGGAGTCCACAGTTCACATGATACTGCCTTGTCAGGCTGTGCTCATTATGTGGTGAAAGAACCTAGCCTCCTTAAAATATTTTTGGAATGGAATGTAGATTAATATTTTTCCGGTTTAAACACATGCTTCTAGTCTTTAATATTAGTAATTAAGTGCCTAAGATTCCTGGGCCCCTCTTTACATGGGCAGATATTTTATAGAACCGATCTGCCTGAGAAGCATGGTCAGCTGGGAGGGGTTGAGCTTTTAAATACAGATCTCCAGATATGGGTGATTCCATTAAATAATAAGGATCCTCCTAATGATAAAGTTTTTTTATGTCTAGGCAGATGTTTTATTCATGGGGGGTCTAGAAAAGGCACAGAGAGGAAGCTATTGAAATTTTTAAAATCCTTATTTCGGGCTGTCTAACTGTAGTAACAACAACCCCAAAGCACCTTAAAATCTGTCTTTTCTCTACTACCAGATTTCCATTTTAAATCATGGTTCCGGTTATGCATATTTAAGAATCAGCCCTCTTTTGGCCCTGATAAAATCCATTTCTTGGCGGGTAGCTTAAAGTGCTGATCGAGACTGTTTTTTATTTTTAATACCAGGATAATCATTGTTTAAATTGGAGTCCAGACAAAAAAGTTCTCTGACTTCTGGGGGACTTGCTTTGGTTAGGAAGGGGAGGGGCAGTGACCCCGCAAGAGAATCCATAACGGCTGAGTAGTGAAGTTTGGACTCCTTTTCCCTTCTGACTGCTCAGTCTCCTTTTCAAAACCTTGGGGACCTCTACTTTTTCCATCGAGGAGACCATATGGAGTGAAAGACCCGGGCTCAAGTGCCTGCGCACCATTTTACTTAAATGGGCAATCAAGAGTAAGTTACGCTACTTGAGAAGCCTCCTTCGCTTAAAATAAACTTGCCTGCACTTCGCCTCAATTCTGTGCCCAGGCTCCCTGACCAGGCCTCAGCCACTCTCTCCGGGCCCGCCTCCCAGCCCCGCTCCCCGATCGGAGTTCCGGGGGGGTACTGAACTACTGGAGGCGGGAGCCTCAGGCCCGGGACCCGAAGCGGAGGTGCGCGTCCGCTGGCGGCTTGGTCCCCAATAGCTGCTTCGCGCATCTTACCCGTTTCCATATCCGTTGGCGTTTGATCCGGCTGGGCCCAAGTCCAGGTTCCGACCACGAGTCTGGAAGGGCCGGTCGATAGTGGGGAGGGGTCATGGGTAAGGTTTACGGCGCCAGCTGCTCCTGGGCCGCGGGGCCTCCTGCCGGGCTTCACGCGCGACTTCCCGCCCGGGTCCTCAGGACGCCCCGCTTGTCCTCCAAGCCCCGACCCGTTACATTCGCGCCTGCTGGGGCCGCGGCTTCTTCCCGTCTCCCGGACGACTGCTTGGGTGGTCTGTCCCCGGGAGGAGGCGGGTCTGGAAATAAGGGCAGGGCGCGTCCGCAGGGTCTTTTCTCCGTCGCCTGTCCTCCCCTCTTTAAAAGGCCTCCCCCAAGTCTGACTACTTTTCCTTAAGAAGATGCCCTTTCTTGTACCTCATTTTCTTCCGTTATGACATTCTTTGAAGTACTCATCAGTTCACGGAGATCTGCCCTTTTTTTTTTCTTTGATCTGTCTTACAGTTCTCTAGTGTGTGGAAGCAGCCTAGTCCCCTATTGGTGGACGATTGAGTTGTTCCCATCTGAATGGGCTTGTGCATGTTTCTTCATATTTCTGTACTTAGGACTTTAAGGTCGATTTTTAGAACTAAAGTTGTTGGGTCATGTGTAATATTCCTAGATATTGCCAACTGCCCCAGTTCTATTTTGAGCGCTCAGAACGTGTATTTTGCATCCAGCAAGTTGCACACCTCTCTTAGTTTTCAAATAATCTTAACCGATAGATGCTTTTGGATGTTTACATATCATCCATGAATGACAGGTTTATTCTTCTTTTACAGTCCTCCAAACTATCATGTCTCCCCATTCTTTTCCACTCTCCCCAACTTACTGCACTGTCTGTATCATGATTAGTAGAAGGAGCCACTTCTTTTTCTGTGTCTCAAAGGCCTTCAGCTTGTATCTAGTAAATTGAAATGCTTGCTCTATGTTTTCGATACATTTTCAGGTTTAAAGACATTTCCTTCTATTCCTCTTTTCCTCGTTTACTATAATTAACATGTAACTAAAGTGTACAATTCAGTGAATTTTAGTATATTCCCAGAGTTGTGCAACCATCATCACAATATAATTTTAGAAAATTTTCATCATCCCAGAAAGAAATCCACAATATAATTTTAGAAAATTTTCATCATCCCAGAAAGAAATCCCATACTCATTAGCACTCACTCCCACTTCCCTACCCCCCAGGCCACCACTCACTAATCTATTTCTTGTCTTTATAGACTTGTCCATTCTGGACATTTCATATAAATGGAATCATACAATATTTTGTCTTTTGTGAATGACTTTTTTCACTATAATGTTTTCAAGGTTCATCCACATTGTAGCAAGTGTCAGTACTGATTCCTATTAATGGCCAAAAATATTCTTTTGTATAGATACATCACATTTTATTTATCCACTCATAATTTGATGGTCATTTGGGTTATTTCCACATTTGGGCTATTGTAAATAATGCTGTTATGAACATTCTTGTTAAAGTTTTTGCGTAGACTTACATTTTCATTTCTCTTGGGTTTATACCTAGGAGTGGAATGCTGATTCATATGATAATCGTATATTTAACATTTTGGTGGACTACCAAACTGTTTTCTAAAGTGACTGCACCATTATTCTTTACCACCAGCAAATGAGTTCTGATTTCTCCACATACTCACCAGTTGTTATTTGTCTTTCTGATTATAACTATCAAAATGAGTGTCAAGTGGTATCTTGTGGCTTTCATTTGCATGTCCCTGGTGGCTAATAATAAGCATATTTTCATATGCTTAATGGCCATTGTATTTTCTTTAGAAAAATAGATATTTTGCCCATTTTAAAAATTGAGTTTTTTAAAATAGAGTTGGCCAAAATTATTTTTAAATCATGCAATGTTGGGTATTATCAAACACTTTTACTGTATTATTGAGATGATCATACTGTTTTCTACTTTGATCTATTCATGAAACAAATGACATTAATTGATTTTCTAGTAAGCCTCTCTTACATTCCTGGGATAAACTCGACTTGGTTCTGATGTATTATCTTTCTCATTTTTTGATGTATTTGATTTGGACTTATTTTCTATAGACTCTTTGTATCTATGTTTATTAATGAGACCTCAGTATCATTTTGTTTTCTTATAATGGCTGTCATGTTTGATATCAGTATTATACCAATCTCAAGGAACATTCCTCTTCCTTTATCTACTTAATCAAGGTAATCCCTTTGATAAGGCAAACTGTTTTGTGACATCATCTTAAAAGTGGCCTGTCCATCCCCTCCCCTTCTTTCCCCGCATGGTAATTATGTAAGGTACTGTCATAGATTAATCAAAATGCACACATGACGTTTTGGATCGTGCACATTTCTGGAGTTTTGCATAAGTGTGTCTAATCCCTGAAAGATTTGAGTCAGATTAGAATTTTCTCTTCTTTGAATGGCAGAACTGATATATAAAACCTCTGAGCCTGGTGTTTTCTTCATGGGAGAAATTTATATGCCTAGTTCTTTATTTTGTTTTTGTTTTTTTGGTTGTTGTTTTGTTTTTTAAAGAATCTATCTAGGCAGTGAATTATTTGGGCTGGAGAGACCTGGAGTCTCTCTGAGGGGGTCAGCAACAACCCAGATTATTCCACTTTTATATATTTTTTTAAATTGTGGTAAAATATATACAATATAAAATTTGCCATTATAAACATTTTAAAGCATACAATTCAGTGGCATTAGTCACAATCACAGGGTTGTGCAACTATCACTGTCCAGGTCATTTTTGATAATTATTTTAGGACTATTCAGTTTGTTATTTCTAGTCTTATTTCTCTAGGAATTGAGCTATTTCCTGTGACTTCTGAGCTTGATTAGCATACAGTTATTCACAATATCTTACATGTTTATTCTCTGCAGCATCTATAATTGTGTTCTTTTTTGCTTTTCAATTTTCTTTGCACCTTCTCCCTCTTTTTTTCTTGAATAATCTTGCATGATTTTTCCTATTAATTTTCAAAGAATCAATTGTTTTTGTTTGATCTTTTCTGGATTTTTGTTTTCTAGTTCATCATATTATTCTTTCTTTCCTTCAATTTTTAAAAATTTATTTTGAGATTTTTTTCCTCTAAATTTTTTTTGGCCACGCCACGTGGCATGCAGGATCTTAGTTCTCTGACCAAGGATCGAACCCAGGCCCTTCGTAGTGAGAGTGCTGAGTCCTAACCACTGGACTGCCAGGGAATTCCCTAAATTCTTAAATTGGAAACTTAGACTAATTTTTAACTTTTTTTCTAATATAAGTACATAAAGCCTACTTTTTTTTTCCCTAAGGCCCACTTTAGCTGCAACCTACAAGTTTTGGTACTTAGCACTGATCAATACCATAGTATTAATGTACTTTTCAATTTCTAATTTAATTCATTAATTATATCTTTTACCCATGAGTTCTTCGTAAGTGTAGTAATGTTCTCTAAACTCCAGATGTCAATGGCTTTTTTCTATTAGATTGAACTATGGTGAAACTGCTAACATTCAACCTTTTTTTTAACCTATAAAAATGGCAGTTTCATATGTTTCAACATAATTTACTTTTGTAATTAATATATAACTTAATTTCATTTTGGTCAGAGAACATATCTGTATACATCTTCTCTGAAAGGCTTAAGACTAACTTTATAGTATAGCAGTGGGGTCAGTTTTGTAAACATTCCACTTATGCTTGAGAAAGATATGTATTCTCTATTGAGAGTAGTGTCTATAAGTGTTTTAGATGAAGGATGTTCATTTTACTATTCAGACCTTCAAATCCTCTTTTTTTCCTCTGATTATCCATTACTCAGAATAGTGTGTTAAAGTCTCTTACACTGATGGAGATTTGTCAGTTTCTACTTTAATTCTGTTAGCTTCTGTGTATAAATTTTATGAGACTATGTTACTTGTGTATACAACTTCAGAATCTTTATACTTTCTCATTAATTGAATCTTATATCCTAATATAGTTACCTGTTGTAGTGCCTTTTGTCTTAAAAATGTGTGAAATTAAGTTAGCCAAACAAACTTTATTTTGGTTAATATTTGCCTGGTATATCATTTCCATTTTTGAGATTTAGTCTTTCTGTGTTGTTTTGTTTTTAGTGCATCTCGTGAAACAGCATAGAGCTGAAATTTATCTTAATCTAACATGGCAGTCTTTGTTTTTAAACTATAGAGTTCAGTCTATTTATTTGTACATTTATTGTGATTATTGATTAAGACATTTTCTGCCATCTTACAACATGCTGTTTATTTTACTTGCTTTTGTTGTTTTTTTCCCCTGCTTATTTTTGTTGCCTTTGTAATAATTGAAGTTTTTTCCTCATTCTATTGTTTCTTCTAGCCTGTGAGTTAAGCCCACTGTGTTCTTCAGTAGTTGCCCTAGCTATTTTATCATGCACACTTAAAGTCTAAAGCTAATCAATACCTTTATTCTCTAACGGAAGAATACCAGGAGCATAAGACTAGTCACATCCCTCCCAGTTTATATATTTTTATTATTCAGTAGCATTCCAGCTTGCTTTTCCATCTCACAAATTAGATATTGCTATTATTATTTTATATAATCAAAGTTCACTTAATATTTCAGACATAAAAATTCCTATTTCCTGGAATACTGAGAATTTACTTTAGTGATGATCTTTAGATGGGTAAGCTCTCTTGGGTCTTTACTTTAAAATGTCTTTATTTTACTCCCCTTTTAAAACTTTAAGCTTTTCATATGGAAATTTTCAAGCACACACAAAAGTAGAGAAAATAAAATAGCGAATCATATCTTCAACACTCAGTTTTCACAATTATCAGTATTTTACCATTCTTGGATCCCGTAGGCCTGAGCTGTCTAATACACTAGCCATATGTGGCTATTCAAATTTAAGTTAAAATTTAAATTACTTAAATAACACTAGCCTCATTTCAGGTGCTCAATAGCCATATGTAAATGGTGGCTATTGTATTAGATAGTGTACATAAGAGTTGGACAGTGCTGGTAGCCTAGTCACCTGCTTTTTCTTTTTTCTGGAGTGTTTTTACAGCAGATTCTGGACGTCATGTCCTTTCATCGGTACTTAAGCATGCGTCTCTGGCTGGTACATAACCATCACCGCGTTTTCCCACCTGGCAAACTCCAAAGTTCCCCAGTTGTCTCCAGAATATCTTTTTACAGTTTGTTCAAATCAGGATCTTAACAGGGTACCCACCTTGTTTTTTTGAATATGTATCTCTTAAGTTTGTTTTAACCCCTCCTCCTCCTTTTTCCTTTTTTTTTTTTAATCCACTGACTTATTGGAGATATCAAGGCGTTTGTCCTACATTATGGATTTAGCTGATTGCTGCTGCTTTGTGTTATTTAACTTGTTTATCTCTGTATTTCCTATTAAAATTAGTTAGTCCAGAAGCTTGATTAGATTCAGGGTTTGATTTCATAAATTCACCCTTGAACCTAAGGAAGATATTTTAACTGGATTTAGAATTCTAAGTTGTTAAGTTATTTTTCTCTCAGCACACTGAGGGTGTCATCCTTTCTTCTGACATACTTTGTTGCTCTTGAGACGTAAGACATCAGTTTGTCTGTCCTTTTTAGGTGACCTGAGTTTTTTCCCTGGCTACTTTTAAGATTGTGGGGGGAAAAAAATCAAACACCAAAGAAGAAAATAAATGTAGGTGTGGATTTCTTTTTATTCTTTCAGCCTGGGATTTATTGTGCTTCCTGGATCCAAAGGTTAGTGTCTTTTACTAATTCTAGGAAATTCCTAGCTAGTTTCTCATCAAATGGTGTAACAAAGTTCTAATCTGGTAGTTAATTGTTGCATTGAATTTCTAACTTCAACGAATCAGTTTCCTTTCTAAAAGTTATGTTTGTTTCTTAAAACTGTTTCATCATTTCTAGTGTATCTTATTCCATATTCATCCATATTTCTCTTAATTTCTTTAAGCCTGTTAAATATAGAGGGTTTTTTACATAATGTCTAAAAAGTCTAATACCTGCAGTATTGTGCTTTCTTCTTCCTGCTGCCTGTGTTTTGACTGCTTCTCACTCATGGTACATTATGTATTTTATATATTTGTGTTTCATAATTTTTTAAACTGTGACTTCCTCAGTTTACTTAGAATTTTATCTGTGGGAATTCTTTGAGGCCTGGCTTGAAGTTGAGTTTTCCAGAGATAGGTCCATTTGCTCACACTAATTGCCTGGGGGACCCTCTTTAATGAAACCTAGAACCTTCTTTAAATAAAATTATTCTCTTAAGGGAATAATTTTGGATTACACAAGTAATGTGAATTTGGACCAAAACGTAAGATTTTCTTTTTCTACTATATCGGATGCCAAGGTCCAGACCAGTACATTTTCTCTCTGTCCCCTTCTGTATGGAAAGTTATATTTCTTTTCTTTAGAACTTTTAATTATGGATTTTCAAACATACTCAGGAGTGTGTATGATGAAACCTCCCTGTAACCATTATCCAGCTTCAATGATTACCATGATTTTGCACTCTTAATTCTTCCCCTTACTTACTATAATAACTGAGTTTTGTTTTCCTGGAGCATGTTAAAACAAATATCAAACATCATGTCATTTCACCCAGAATTTGAGTTGTATCTCTAAAAGAAAAGGATATCATAAGGATACAACCAGCCTAACCCAGTCTGGGGGCAAAAGAAGAAGGAGAACTGTTACAGAGCAAGAGACTTACGAGACAATTCTTTTTTTTTTTTTTTAACATCTTTATTGGAGTATAATTGCTTTAAAATGGTGTGTTAGTTTCTGCTTTATAACAAAGTGAATCAGCTATACATATACATATATCCCCATATCCCCTCCCTCTTGTGTCTCCCTCCCACCCTCCATATCCCACCCCTCTAGGTGGTCACAAAGCACCGAGCTGATCTCCCTGTGCTATGTGGCTGCTTCCCACTAGCTATCTATTTTATGTTTGGTAGTATATATAAGTCCATGCCACTGTCTCACTTCTTCCCAGCTTACCCTTCGCCCTCCCCGTGTCTTCAAGTCCATTCTATACGTCTGTGTCTTTATTCCTGTCCTGCCCCTAGGTTCTTCAGAACCTTTTTTTTTTTTTTTTTTAGATTTCATATATATGTGTTAGCATACGGTATTTGTTTTTCTCTTTCTGACTTACTTCACTCTGTATGACAGTCTCTAGGTCCATCCACCTCACTACAAATAACTCAATTTCGTTTCTTTTTATGGCTGAGTAATATTCCATTGTATATATGTGCATCATCTTCTTTATCCATTTATCTGTCGATGGACACTTAAAGTTGCTTCCGTGTCCTGGCTATTGTAAATAGAGCTGCAGTGAACATTGTGGTACATGACTCTTTTTGAATTATGGTTTTCTCAGGGCATATGCCCAGTAGTGGGATTGTTTAGTCATATAGTAGTTCTATTTTTAGTTTTTTAAGGAACCTCCATACTGTTCTCCATAGTGGCTGTATCAATTTACATTTCCCACCAACAGTGCAAGAGGTTTCCCTTTTCTCCACACCCTCTCCAGCATTTATTGTTTGTAGATTTTTTGATGATGGCCATTTTGACTGGTGTGAGGTGATACATCATTGTAGTTTTGATCTACATTTCTCTAATGATTAATGATGTTGAGCATTCTTTCATGTGTTTGTTGGCAACCTGTATGTCTTCTTTGGAGAAATGTCTATTTAGGTCTTCTGCCCATTTTTGGATTAGGTTGTTTGTTTTTTTGATATTGAGGTGCATGAGCTGCTTGTAAATTTTGGAGATTAATCCTTTGTCAGTTGCTTCATTTGCAAATGTTTTCTCCCATTCTGAGGGTTGACAAGACAATTATTTAATAAAAATAAACTTTTAATTCCTAATTTAAATAAATTAGGAGTTTGGGATTAACAGATGCACAAAACTATATATAAAATAGATAAAAATTAAGGACCTACTGTATAGCACAGGGAACTATATTCAATATTTTGTAATAACCTATTATGGAAAATAATCTGAAAAAGAATATATATATGTGTGTGTGTATATATATATATCTGTATACACACACATACATAGCTGAATGAATTTGCTGTACACCTGAAACTAACACAACATTGTAAATCAACTGTACTTCAATTTAAAAATTTTTTTAAATAAACTTTTTTTTTTTTTTTTTTTTTTTTTTTTTGCGGTATGCGGGCCTCTCACTGTTGTGGCCTCTCCCGTTGCGGAGCACAGGCCCCGGATGCGCAGGCTTAGCGGCCATGGCTCACGGGCCCAGCTGCTCCACGGCATGTGGGATCTTCCCGAACCTGGGCACGAACCCGTGTCCCCTGCATCGGCAGGTGGACTCTCAACCACTGCGCCACCAGGGAAGCCCTTACATAAACTTTTAACAGACATTTTTAGCATTATCACAACACCATTATCACACACCCCCAAATTAACAGTATTTCTTGATGTTATCAGTGGTCTTTAGCTGAAGACCACCAGGGGCACACAGAGTTAAACAAGTTAGATTTATTACTTACTGCAGCAAGGCAGGATGCACACAATGGTGAACTGTGGAATATCTCAGTAAGAGAGTGTTAGAAAAGACTTATTAAGGACTTTGGTTTTGAACACATGAAACTTAGATTTTATAAATCATTGTTATCTCAATTAAAATAAATTTTAAAATTACTTTTAAAAAAGGAAGGAGAGGGACTTCCCTGGTGGTCCAGTGGCTAAGACTCCCAATGCAGGGGGTCTGGGTTTGATCCCTAGTCAGGGAACTAGATCTCACATGCTGCAACGAAGATTGAAGATCCCACGTGCCACAACTAAGACCCAGTGCAGCCAAATAAATAAATAAATATTGAAAAGAAAAAGGGGGGAACATTGCTCTTGATATACATACTAGCAAATTGGCTAGTATAATAAAAAGTCATACATCATTTTAACATTGAAAAGGTTTCTTTAAAGGGCATTCAGGGTAAAACTACTGACTCAGAAGCATACTGCGTATCGGAATTATAAGATGTCATTTCAAGGATCAAGAGTGTGAGTTGTAAGTGAATGTGATTTTTCAAGCTATAGTGGTATTTCCCGAGGGATGGTGATATTTAAAATAAAATTGTAGTTTAATCCAACAACAATACCTTTTGTCCACTTTGGTAGAAATAGCTATTTTTGAAGGCAGATTTTCTAGTTTTCAAACTAATTTCTTCGTCAATGTTGGGCATTTTTTAGACTTTGTCATTGTCTGGTTGACCTTTGTCAATTGAGAACCTAAAATCATAACTTAAAGGGATATATTTTTAAGATGCCAGCTGAAACCAGGAACTTAGTAAATGCAACTACAAAGCCTTAATATAAAAAAAAAACAAAAAACTCACACATTTTTCTAACCTATAAAAAAAAGAATTGGGGCTCGTATTAGGTGCTTTTGGGGTGAGTTCTGGATTGGATGTTGTAGGGTGCAAGGGTATTATTCTGTGTTGGGCATCTTAGTAAATGTTACCTACAAAGGGGGAAAACTATACAGAGGCTAAAATTATAATTGATAAACATGGAGCAGTCACTCATATTAGCCAGAAAAGGGGGATGTTTGGTCATTTCTGAGGTGTAAATAATGTTTATATTTTGTCCATGTTCAAACACAGTTACAGAGTGTTCTTGCTTTTGTCTCAATATATCATGGTCACAGAGTGACCTTGTCTTGTTGCTGTTTTGGGTGTTGAACAAGAGAACACCCAGACTTTGCTGCGAGTTTCAGGCCAGCTCATCACAACAGCAAGGCCTAGCTGAGAGTACCAGGTCAGCTCCTGCATTTTAGGAACTGCTTTCTCTCTCTCTCTCACTCTCTTTTTTTTTTTTTTTTTTTGGTTCCGAAACCCAGGATGCTTTTCTCTTTACCAATATCGTCTAATATCCTGTCTGTGTTCTGTTAACACCACGTGTCTCAAATGTGTTTTTATAGTCGTTCGAATCAAGATCTAAGGGCCACACTTTACAATGGATTGTTACACCTCTTAAGTCTCTTAATCAGGAAGAGTTCTCCCTTCCTCTTTCTCCTCCAAACTGGATTTGTCTGGTTATGTCCTGTATATAATATCATTTAACATGTCCTCTGTCTCCTCTTACCCTTCTTCTATAAACTGCTAATTAAAGGATTTGTTAGGATTTTTTTTGGCAAAAATATTTTATAATTGGTGTTGTTTTTTGTTACATCATATCAGAACTAATGATGTCCAGTTGTCTCTTTTGAGATGTTAAGATTTATCAGTTGGTCCCAGTGTCAGCTTGATCTTACTTTATAAAGTTCCCCAGCACATGTACTTAGTCTTAAATTATCTCCTTCAGGTTTCTTGTTAATTACAAAAGAAAAAAAGTGTAACTTAATGGGGAAACATGCATACCACCTTAACCAAGTGATCAAAGTTAATATCAATAATGAGACAAGACTGGCATCATAAGCCTCCTGAAGTGATGCAGAGAAGGACAAGCATCAATCACATAATACATCATCCAAAAATGAACTTTGTGAATCTAATCATGAGAAAACAACAGACAAACCAAAACTGAGGCTGTCTGTAAAACATCTGGCCTGGACTTTTCAAACCTGGGAAGATGAAGAAAGGCTGAGGGACTGGTCCAGATTAAAGAAGATTAAAGAAACATACTTTGAGGGCGTGATCCTGGATGGGAAGTTTAAAAAGTGACTGCTATAAAGGACATTATTGGGCCAGTTGGTAAAATTCTGCATATGGATTGTATGATAGATAGTAATATTAAATCCTGCTTTCAATCATTGTGTTTGTGTTAGAGAATGTTCTAAGTTCTAAGTTCCTATGATACTCTGAAGAATGTAGGAGAAAAGAGTCATGACATCCGCAATTTCCTCTCAAGTAGATTCGTCTCAATATCATTCTTGATGAAACACACACACACACACACACACACACACACCCCTACAGAGAGAGAAAGAAAGCAAATGTGATAGAACTTTAACAACTGATAAAGAGTATAGGGAAGTTCATCATATTTACACTATTCTCACAACTTTTGAGTTTGAAATTTTTTCAAAATAATTTCAAAATTAAAAGTTGAAAATAAACATCCCCATTCACTTTTCATCTAATATTTTAATAGCCATTTCTTGTCATTGCCTAGGTCCATTAATTTACTAGTGGTTGCAGAATGGTGACTTTCTGATTCTAGCATTTTCTTCATAATAAATGAAGCTCCTAATAAAGTTTCTATGATTATTCTATAAAGAGCTTTCCCTTATCGCAACTATTTGGTAATCATAAAATATTGTTCATAAAGGAGGGAGTGCGGTGATACATTTGAGTCTTTAATTACATTCTTTAAATAAATTTATTTATTTTATTTATTTTTGGCTGTGTTGGGTCTTCATTGCTGTGTGCGGGCTATCTCTAGTTGTGGCAAGCAGGGTTTACTCTACTTTGCGGTGCGTGGGCTTCTCATTGTGGTGGCTTCTCTTGTTGTGGAACATGGGCTTTAGGCACGCAGGCTTCAGCAGTTGTGGCACGTGGGCTCAGTAGTTGTGACACACGGGCTTAGTTGCTTCGTGGCATGTGGGATCTTCCCAGACCAGGACTCGAACATGCGTCCCCTGCATTGGCAGGTGGATTCTTAACCACTGAGCCACCAGGGAAGCCTTGATTCTTTTCACGAATTTTCAGAATAACAAAATTATATCCTAGCCACCTCTGATAGTGACCATTGAGGGTTTTTTTAGTAACACTATATACTCATGGCTTTGTTTTACATTTGGTATATTTCAACTGATTGTAGTCATTATTCTTTATTAAATTGTTCCATCTTAAGCCAGTGGGAATCTTTTTAAGTTTTCTCCTGTGTGGTAGGCTCCTTGCTTTCTGGTATAAGCTGTTCCAGGCTCATCTTGCACATTTCTTGTTCCATATTGGACTCAGCTATTTGCCAAAGGAGTCCTGGTTTCTTATACAGACAGATGGCATTTTGAGGAATTTTAACACTAGAGCGCTCATTGCTCCTGAGTTGTGAGTGACTCTAGGCATTTTTGGTAGTTCAGTCTAGGGAAAAGTTAAAAAAATAAGTACATACAGGGCTTCCCTGGTGGCTCAGTGGTTGAGAGTCTGCCTGCCGATGCAGGAGACACAGGTTCGTGCCCTGGTCCAGGAAGATCCCACATGCCACGGAGCGGCTGGGCCCATGAGCCACGGCCACTGAGCCTGCACATCCGGAGCCTGTGCTCCGCAACAGGTGAGGCCACGACAGTGAGAGGCCTGCGTACCACAAAATAATAATAATAACAATAAGTACATACAGTATTCCCATTCCTAACTGTTCTTGGATAGGGAGATAAAATCTGTACTGTATGGTTTGTATGTATATGTGCATATATGTGCATTTGTGTGTGCGTTGTTAAAGCTAGTGTGAGGAAGCTTCCAGGCCTGTAAGTGTTGAATATCTGTCAGGTCAAGACTCTCATGGCTTCTTTCTTCTTCTCTAGGTCTGCATGCTCCAGTCCAGGAGCCTGGCCAGGAGGGAGACACAAGAGGAAGAATGGCTGCAGGATTGCTGACAACCTGGTCACAGGTATGTGGGAAGTTATTGTTTCCAAAAAAGCATTGCTGTTGCTAAAGGATACATCTCTTGCCCATGACCCACAGCTTCACAGCCCAGGCAGGCTGGCCTTAGGCTTCCCCAGTTCTCTGGGCTTCTCAGAATAGGAGATAGAGGATGTCTTAGGAAAGGCCTCAACATTTGTTAATTTTTTTTCAGATAATCCTCCAGGGTGAGTATTAGTTCCATATTCTGCTGGGTGCCATGAAGGAAAATAAAGACTTTTTTCACTAATTATTTTTCTCATTCTACAGTATGCTCAGTCTTGATCTTCAATAAGACTGGCAGATTCCTCACAACCTAGTTGTGGAAATATAAGTTCCACTGTGTTAGAAAAGCTGCTAAGCTGCTGGATGATATGGTCCAGGGAGTGAGGACAAAAGTGGAAAGTTCCAAGAATTGAGCCTTGGGTCAAATAATGAGACCTCTGAAGCATGTCTGAGCTTCCTACACATTGGGTCTCCTTCCCAAGTCCTGTCAGCCTCACTCGCCATCTTTCTGGTTCAGAGTTAGAGATGGTCCTTGGCTGAACCTGTGTACATGTGATGTTTTAGGACTTGGTGACCTTCGAGGAAGTGGCAGTGGACTTTTCACAGGAGGAGTGGGCACTGCTGGACCCTGCTCAGAAAATCCTGTACAGAGATGTGATGCTGGAGAACTTTAGGAACCTAGCCTCAGTGGGTAAAGTTGACTTCATTCCTTCGTATTCATTTGTTCCTACACGTAATAGTTCTTCATCACATATCTGTTCCAGCAACTGTGAAAAGAATGGCAGTACATGGTAAACACAGAATGGATGGTTCCTGCCCTTGTGGAGCAGTCTTGTGGCTTCCCATGAAAATGCACTGATTGTATTTTCTCGATCCTTAAAAAATTTAGGTAATTTGCAGATCTTGGGCTTGGAATTCAAGGGTCAGGTCATGTGGGGCAAGGAGTATGCGTGTCTGTTTTGGGGCCCTGTGAAATAGTTATGTAATCTGATTGTTTTGCTCCCCCTAAAGCTGCACTTGCCTATCTTCAGAATCCTTTAAAACCAAAGTATTGGAATCAATTTTGTGGAAAGATTTCTTGTTTCCTTCACAGTCTCCCCACATCATGTGTCTTTCCCCATGAGCAGGGTATCATCTCTGCAAACACAGTCTGTTCACCGAGGTGGAGCAGGAAGAGCTGAGGCCAGAGCAGAGACGAATTCTCCAAGGTGCTTATAGAGGTGAGCCCCAGGCAGAAAGGGGTCATTGTATGAAATAGCCACAGCCTGCAAGGGGTGATACTGTTGGGAATGTCAGTCATTGTGGGAAAGAAGGCAGAGGCCATTACATGAGCTTTCCTTCTTTCACCATCTCTCCATTCATTCATACTTCCATTTGGTCTCAAAGGAAAAACTATTTTAATTACTCTTTCAATTTCACATTTCCTTGAATACTTTTTGTTCAGTTCTCCCCACTTGCTTTCCAGATAATACCTTCTCTTATTGTCTCAAGCCTCCAGAATCCTTAGTAAAATACCTCTCATTTCCATTGCTTGTCCCTATCATTGGCATCTTTTTCCAGAGCCAAGTTCCTAAATTAATTTCTCTGGTCACTGGTTGCATCTTCTCTTTCACATTTTCCTCCTATATTTAGTGTTATTATTTGAAAACAAATCCATAGGGTGCCTGCCTCCTTTTTTCTTTCATCCCTACTTTTTCTCCCAATAATTATAAAAAATTTCCCCATTCACTTTCAGACCAGGATACTCAACTTAAATCAAAAGACGCAATTCTTACACAGAATGTTCCTGGGGAAAAAACTTCCAATGGCATAAAAACGGTGAGATTCACTAGAAATGGTTCCTGGTTTTTTAGAATGGGAGAACTCTGTGAATTTCAAGGAATTAAAACAGCAGCAGCACCCAAACAAGGGGAGACACTTGAGGCAAGTGGAATTCACTCATCAGAAAGCTGCTTCAGGAAAGCCTTTATGAATCCCATAAAATTGGAGAAATCTCCAAACCTACCTCAACACTTGCTGCCATGCAGAGAATATCAACAAGTAAACATTTACTTAAATGTGATTCAATTATTATTTAATAAATAATTCATTCATTCTTCACACATGACTAGAAAAACTATATTTAGGATGCCCTTTGATGGGAATGAATACCATGGGGTCTTGGGAAGAGTATTCACCTATTTCAACTTGAAAGAATAGCGCAAAAGGTATACACACACCCTGAAAATGGTAAAAATGTTAGTTATAATAATATGCTTTATATATATGGCAGAATCCACATGGGAGTGAGTTCCTCTGTGATGAAAGTGAGAAAGCCTTTAGTCACCACTGATTCCTTATTCTGTAGGCAGCAACTCACCCTGGTGAGAAACCAATGGAATTTAATCATTGTGGAAAATTCTTTAGAAAGAACTGTCACCTTATTTGTCCAAGATATTGCAAGAGAGAGAAATGCAACAAATATAAAGAATATGGGCAAGACTCTGGCCATCCCTCAACTCTTAGGAGTCATGTGAGTACTCACTCTGGAGAGAAAATTATTGAATTTAATGGTTGTGGAAAATTTTTCAATCAAGAGTCATCCCTTAGGAAACACTTAACTCTCACAGGACAGAAATCTTCTGAGTGTAATCAACATCTTATGTCCTTCAACTTACACTCTTCCTTTTCAGTACATCAACAAATACCTACTGGAGAGAAACTCTGTGAATGCAGTGACTATGGAAAAAGATCTTCCCTTAGTTTCCACAAAAAAATGTGTACTGTGGAGGAAAGCTCAAAATGTAATGAACATGAGAAAGTTTTCACTGGCCCCTTGTCCCTTCAGATATGTGTGAGACCTCACGCTGGAGAGAAACGTTATGAATGCAGCAATTGTGGGAAAGCCTTTGTTTTTCAGTCTTCCCTTAAGAAACATGTGAGATCACACACTGGAGAGAAACCTTACGAGTGTAATCATTGTGGAAAATCCTTCAGCCAGAGCTCTCATCTTAATGTGCACAAAAGAACTCACACTGGAGAGAAACCCTATGACTGTAAGGAATGTGGCAAGGCTTTCACTGTTCCTTCATCCCTTCAGAAACATATGAGAACACACACTGGAGAGAAACCCTATGAATGCAGTGACTGTGGGAAATCCTTTATTGATCAGTCATCCCTTAAGAAACACACACGATCTCACACTGGAGAGAAACCTTATGAGTGTAATCAATGTGGAAAATCCTTCAGTACAGGCTCTTATCTTATTGTGCACAAGAGAACTCACACTGGAGAGAAAACCTATGAGTGTAAAGAATGTGGGAAGGCCTTTAGGAATTCCTCTTGCCTAAGGGTACATATGAGAACTCACACAGGAGAGAAGCCCTATAAATGTATTCAGTGTGGAAAAGCATTCAGCACCAGCACTAACCTTATAATGCACAAACGAATACATACTGGACAGAAACTATATGAATGAAATGACTACAGGCTAGCCTTAGGTCCTTCACATCTCACTCATTTTAGAACTCACTCTGGAGAGAAACCCTATTGTGACCAATTTAGAAAGCCTTCAGGCACAACTCTTTAGTCACGTTATACTGGAACCAACCTTATAAATGTTATGGTTCTGTGATTGTATTTATCAGTGAGTGTTTAATCTTTAAAGTGTGACAACTCATTAATTGATGAGTATTAAAGATTATACAGCACTCTAAATTCCCCTTGATCTACATCACAAAAGTTTTGATACATAATGTTTTTATTGTAATTAAGTACTAAATATTGTCCATTTCTCATCAAGATGTCTTGGACCAAACTATAGGTTATTTAGAAATATATATTTTAATGTGCAGACTCTGTGCATATTTTAGTTATCTTTTAGTTATAGATTTCTAAATTAATTGCATTATGCACAGAATGCATGGTCTTCATGACACAGATTCTATAAGACATAGATTCAAACAAAATTATTAGAGACTTGCTACATGGCCTAATGTGTGAGACAAAAGAAGTTGCTGTCCCAATATCCATTCCTCCCCTCCTTCTTTCAAGTAACAATACAACTGTGTTCAAATTAGCAGTGTGGACAGTTCTTAAGGATTCATCTCCCAGCTTTCTTTGCAGCTGTGAGTGCCCATGAGCCCACAGTCCTGGCCAATGAGAAAGGAGGCAGAGGTCACTGCTTGTGGGTTCTAAAGAATTCCATGGAAATGGGAGCATCGCATCTGGCGTTTTCACTTTACCATTTGCCCTTTGTCTTATCTCTTCTTTTTTCCTAGAGAATAGACCAATAGGATGACAGTCATACACTACTGATTATATAATAAGGACATAGTATTTAGCTATGTATAAGCAACTATGGGTTGCTTATTTCTGGACTTCTTGTAACATGAAAAAAATAAACTAACTGGTTTAACACTCTTGTGGGAAGAGTCTGTTTCAGTGGATTTCAGTCTCAACTGATACATCTCATATGGTCAAGTTTTAAGAATCCTTCAAGTATAGTTGAAAACAATGTGTATTCTATAATTTCTTGGGTGTAACAGATTTTCAGTATATCTGATGGATAAATTTTATTGTGTTTTTAAAATCTGTATCATTAAAAACCTTATCTCATGATCTCCCCTTTACTGAGAGAGGTATGTTAAAATGCCCCAGTATGACTGTGGGTAGTCAGATTGTTTTTTAAATTCTATCTTGTATTTTGAGGCGGTATAACTGGATGCATAAAAATGTAGTCATTTTATATGTTTCTGGTAAATTGTCCTTTCATTCTTATATAGTGTTTATCCTTTTCCCCCTAATAATGAAATTTCATTAATTCACTTGATATAAATGTGAGCTATTGACCTAGTGGATAACATTTAATGCCTACAGATTTTTAAGGACAACCAGAAACAACTTACCTTTCTTCATCACCATATTAGTTATGATGTTCCTTGCAACACCAAGAGAGATCTCCTCCATGACATCCCTTGTGGCAGACAAAGAGATCAGTAGTTCCCCAGTGGCTGTCCCCACCAAAGACACCAGCAGCCCTCACCTATCTCTCTGTTGTGCCTTGCTTTGCTTCTGTAGTGATTTCCAACCTAGTGGGATATGAGGGATCTCATCCATAGAGACTGGTGGCTCAATGTTTAATGAAAAAGGAAAAGGGGAAGGAACATTTTGTTCTTGCTCCCAAGAAACCTCAGAAGTTTTCTCAACTCAAATCAGTTTGTAAATCTCCTGGTCAGTGTGCTTGGGCTCTCTTGAGTACCGCTGCCTATCAACATGTAAGAGCATCCTCCTGAAAACCAAATTGTTACAAAATAAGGATTCCCCCACCTTGGATATAGACTCTAGTCCCCCTGAGGTTGATAGGGACAGTCTAGAAAGGGAGGCCACTGCTCACAGCAGGGGTCACTCGGGACCTTAGCTTTACCTTAGCAGGTAAATATCTAAAGAAAAAATAAATAAAGAAAACCAGGGAAACACAAGAGACCAAAAGAAAAAAAGTAAGTATAAAGGCTGGGACTTTACGAAGCTACAAGCAATCCCCCCACCCCCTACTAAAAGAAAGGGGAAACTTTAAATCTTACGTGCCAAGTAGTTTTGAGGTCTAGCAAACGTAATGCTGTCTTCGATTGCTTACTGATTTAACAACAATGAAAAACCCCCCAGATGCAGGGGACAGCATTTGAGTTTAGCACTGTGTCCTGCCTTGTGGAATTGACCGGAGAAGACAGACTACTTCATGGATCGGCAGGATTATCGATATGGGAAAATCACTGTTAGGGCTCCAGGAACGAGGCGAGAGGCACGTAGACCTTTTGATGTGCTTGCTTGGGGTGGGTCCCTGCCCGCAGCCACGCCCTTCAGGCGCCAGTATTCAGCGATCTAAATACGCACAAAACGTATCCCACCTCCAACCCCGCCTCAGAAACAGACTGCGCCCCCCACCAGCAGCCCCATCTAAGGACTGGTTCCAGCCTCAATCTTGTCTTTGGGGCTCATTCGGTCCCCAGCCCCCGAACCTAGCCCACCCGGAACCCATCTGTACCCACGCCAGAGAAAACTAGAATTTCTCCACCTGAAGGGATCGAACGTGGCCGACGGTGCCACCACGGAAGCCCCGCCTCTTCCGACCCCTCCCGAGCCGGAAGCGGAAGTGGCGAACTTCGTTCGCCGCAGTCTCTTCCGCTGCTGGCCGGGTGTTTCTTGAGCAGTTTCCGGTTGGTCGTGGTTTGGCCGAATCCGGCGTCCGGTAGGCCGGCGCGTAGGAGAGGGAAGCAAATGGAAGGTGGAATTAGAACGAGTCTGTCCCGGGCCGCCCTGGGGTCAGCTTAGAGAGGCCTACGCCGCTCACTTCCGCCGCGGCCTCGGAGCCTCCCGGAACGGCCAGGTCCAGAGGCCGCCCCGGCGAAATATCCTAAGGGTGCTTCCGCGGGGTCGTTTAGGTTTCATCCTGTGCTCCCCTCTTCAAAAGCCTCCAAAGCAGCCTTCGTGATTTTTCTTCGAGAGGTAAAGAATTTCCGCCTTTAGGGTCCGTTGACTCCAGCCCCGTGTCCTCGAGTCCTTCACGCACCCGGCGATTCTGGCACATGCCGGTGAGCAGTGGGAGAAAGGGCCTCCGTTTCCTTTTCTATGCAAAAAAAGAAGTTTCGTCTGAGAATTTGGCATTATCTTTGCGCGTTCTTTATTTTTGGCGCATTACATTCGGGTAGAAATGTACTTTCATGGATGTCTATGGAGTGCGTTTTTTTGTATAGAAATATAAGTTTATATAGGCCACAACTCTTGCTACAAAAGAGAAGCAAGGATGCTCCCTTATCTCTTCATCTGAACTTCCTAAACCTGTACCTCCCTACAAAACTTCAAAACATGGGATTCCAAGAAAAACGGATGGAGGCTTTTTTGCCCTATATCTAGGATAATTGAACTTCTGATTAACAGGATGTTTGGTCTAAGTATTGTTTCCCCACATTTTTCGTTTGAAAAGTCGTAAACCTAAATAAAATGTGAAGCTTCGGTACAATTAACGTCCGTTGAAGTAGAGTCACCCATTTTGGGCATTTTGCATGTTTGCTCTCTTTCTCTAGATAAATACATTTTTTGGTGAGTTATTCGAGGGAGTAAGCTGAAAATAAATTGCAACCATGTATTAATACTTGACCTTTAAATACTTGGTAATGCATCTCCTAAAGATAAGGACATTGTGCTAATTAAACCACAGAACTATTATTTACCCCAAGAAAATTTAAAGTAATAATGTCACCTTCTATCTACTCTGTGAAAACTAAAATCCTCCACATTGCTCTGAAATACACTTCTGAGTGTCTTTGGATCTGAGATGCAATCAGGGTTTATATACGGCAATTTTTTTGTGTCTTTTAGTCTCCTTTAACCTAGAGTGTTGGCCGTTATTTCTCCATTATATTGATTTTTTGAAAAGTAACACGTTTTAAAAAGTCACACATTTTGAAGTTTTTTAAAGTTGAGATATAATTGACATATATTAGTTGCAAGTGTACAACATAATGATTCAATGTTTGTATATCTATTCCGAATTAAGTCTAGTTAACATCCATTGCCATCCATAGTTACAGATTTGTGTGTGTGTGGTGAGAACTTTGAAGATGTACTCTATAAGCAACTTTCAAATATACAATACAGTATCATTACCCATAGTCACCATATTGTATATTGCATGTACTCAGGGCTTATTTATTTTATAACTAGAAGTTAGTACCTTTTGACCACCTTTACCCATTTATCCCATCCCACTCTCCCCTCCTCTGGCAACCATAGAGCTGTCTATCCATGCATTCTAGTTTTTTTTTTAAGGTTCTACATATAAGTGAGGTCATATGATCATATGGTATTTGTCTTTCTCTGTCTGACTGCATTTAGCATAGTGACCTCAAGGTCCATCCATGTTGTTGCAAACAGCAAGATTTCCTTCTTTTTTTATCCCATTGTGTGTGTGTGTTGGATATGTATATGTGTGTGTGTTCATGCAAACACACTATGTTTTCTTTCTTTATTCGTAGATTGACACTTAGGTTGCTTCCATGTCTTGGCTATTGTAAATAACATTGCAGTGAACATGGAGGTACATATATCTTTTGAGTTAGTGTCTTTGTTTTCTTCACATAAATACCCAGAAGTGAAATTGCTGTATCATATCATAGTTCTATTTTTCATTTTTTGAGGAACCTCCATACTGTTTTCCCTAATGGCAGCCCCAATTTACATTCCCACCAGCAGTGCACAAGGGTTCCCTTTTCTCCACATCCTCACGAACACTTATTATTTGTTGTCTTTTTGATAATAACCATTCTGAGAGATGTGCTATTTCGTTGCATTGATTTGCATTTCCCTTAATAGTAACGTTGAGCACCTTTTCACATACCTTTTGGCCATCTATATCTCTTCTTTGAAAAACATCTATTCAGATCCTCTGCCCATTTTTAAATTGCATTATTTGTCTTTTCCTGTTGAATTGTATGAGTTCATATAGTTTGGATATTAACCCCTTAGCAGATACATGATTTGCAAAAATTTTCTCCCATTCTGTAGATTGTCTTTTCATTTTGTTGATGGTTTTCTTTGCCACGCAGGAAGTTTTTTACTTTCACATAGTGCCACTTGTTTATTTTTGCTTTTGGTGCCTTTGTTTTTGCTTTTGTTGTCAAATACAAAAAAATCATCTCCAAGACCAATGCCAAGGGGCTTACTGCTTATGTTCTCTTCTAGGAGTTTTATGGTTTTAGGTCTTACATTCAAGTTTTTAATCCATTTTGAGTTAATTTTTGTGTATGGTGTAAGAGAGTAGTCCAGTTTCATTCCTTTGCACGTGGCTGTCCAGTTTTCCCAACATTACATTTTGAAGAGACCGTCCCTTTTCCATCATATATTCTTGGCTTTTTTGTCATAAATTAATTGTATTTGTGTGGTTTTGAATTTCTGGACTCTATTCTGTTCCATTGATCTCTGTGTTTGTTTCTGTTCCAGTACCATACTGTTTTGATTACTATAGCATTATAATACAGTTTAAATTGGGCAGCAGGATGCCTTAGCTTTGTTCTTTTTTCTCAAGATCACTTTGGCTATTCAGAGCCTTTTGTGGTTCCATACACATTTTAGGATTGTGTGTTCTATTTCTGTGAAAAACGCCATTGGAATTTTGGTAAGAATTTCATTGAATTTTATATTGCTTTGGTACAGGGGACATTTTAACAGTAATTCTTCCAATCCATGAGCCATGGAATATCTTTCCTTTTATTTTTGTCTTCTCCATTTCTTTCATCTACATCTCATAACTTTCAGTGAACAGGTCTTTCATGTCCTTGGTTAAATTTATTCCTAGGTATTTTACTCTTTCTGATGCAATTGTAAATGGGATTGTTTTCTTAATTTCTCTTTCTAGTAGTTTGTTATTAGTGTATAGAAACCCAATTGATATTTTTTATAAGTTCTTACTTCCTTTATTAGCATAATTTCTTGTTTTTTCAATTTAATTTAGTTTTTATTTTATATTGGAGTCTAGTTGACTTACAATGTTGTGTTAGTTTTAGGTGTATAGCAAAGTGAATCAGTTATACATATACATATATCCCCTCTTCTTTTAGATTCTTTTCTCATATAGGTTATTACATATTGAGTAGAGTTCCCTGTGGTCTACAGTAGGTCCTTGTTGATTATCTATTTTATATGTAGTACTGTGTATATGTTAATCCCAAACTCCTAATTTATCCCCCTGCCATGCAGTTGATTTTTGTATATTGTTTTCGCATACTACAACTTTACTGAATTCATTTATTAGTTCTAACAGTGTTTTGGTGGAGCCTTTTGGGTTTTCTGTATATAATATCATGTTGTCTGCAAAGAGTGACACTTTTACTTCTTCCTTTCTAATTTAGATGCCTTTTCTTTCTTTTTCTTGCCTAATTGCTCTGGCTGGACTTCCAATGCAATGTTGAATAAAAGTGGTGAGAATGGGTATCCCTGTCTTTTTCCTGACTTTAGAGAAGCTTTCAGCTTTTCACTGTTGAATATGATGTTAGCTGTGGACTTGTGATATATGTCCTTATTATGGAGCAGCATTCTCTCTGTACCTGCTTTGTTGAGTTTTTAATCATGAATGGATATTAAATTTTGTCAAATGCTTTTTTCTGCCTCTGTTGAGATTATGATATGATTTTTGTCCCTTTTTTAACTTTATTTTTAACTTTTTAATTTTTTTTTTTGGTTGTACCGGGTCTTTGTTGCAGCAGGCAGGCTCCTTAGTTGTGGCACATGTGCTCCTTAGTTGCTGCACATGTGCTTCTTAGTTGCGGTTCACTGGTTCCTTAGTTGTGGCATGTGTGCTCCTTATTTGCGGCCAGCGGGCTCCTTAGTTGTGGCATGCAAACTCTTAGTTGCAGCACGCATGTGGGATCTAGTTCCCCAACCAGGGATCGAACCCATGTCCCCTACATTGGAAGGCGGATTCTTAACCACTGCGCCACCAGGGAAGTCCCCAATTTTTGTCCTTCATTCTGTTAATGTGTATCATATTGATTGATTTGCAGATATGGAACCATCCTGTATCTCTGGATATATCCCACTTCATCGCGGTGTATGATCCTCTTAATGTATTATTGATTTGGGTTTGCTAATATTTTGTTGAGGATTTTTGAATCTGTGTTCTTCAGGGATAGTGGCCTGTAATTTTCTTTACTTGTAGTGTTCTTGTCTGGTTATAGTATAAGGATACCACTGGTCTTATAAAATGAGTTTGGAAGTACTCCCTCCTTCCTGTTTTCTTTGGAAGATTTTGAGAAGGATTGATATTCATTCCTCTTTAAATGTTTGGTGAATTCACCAGTGAAGGCTTATGATCCTGGACTTTGGTTTGTTGGGAGGTTTTTTACTACTGGTTAATCTCCTTACATGTAATCAGTCTGTTCAGATTTTCTGTCTCTTCATGATTCACTCTTAGTAGATTGTATGTTTCTAGGAATTTATCCATTTCTTAGGTTGTCCAGTTTTTTGGTGTACAGTTGTTCATAGCAATCTCTTATGATCATTTGTATTTCTGTGGTATCAGTTGTAGTATCTTTTTCATATTTAATTTTGAGCCCTCTTTCTTTTTCTTGGTGAGTTAGCTAAAGGTTTGTCTTATTTTGTTTATCTTTTCAAACCTCTCAGTTTTATTGGTGTTTTCTATTTTATTTTTATTCTCTATTTCTTTGAATTCCATTCTGATCTTTATTATTTCATTCCTTCTACTACCTTTGGGCTTTGTTTGTCCTTCCTTTTCTAGTTTCTTGATGTGTAAAGTTAGCTTGTTTATTTGAGCATATTGATATTTCTGATTTTATTTTCATGGTGTGTTTAAATGTTTATTCTGTTTCTTATATTTCTATCAACTGGTAATTGGATCCAGAACAACAGCTAGCACACACTGTCTGAAAAGGGACAGGGGACTTTCCCAGTGGTCCAATGGTTAAGATTCTGCACTTCCAATGCAGGGGGTGCAGGTTCGATCCCTGGTAGGGGAACTAAGATCCCACATGCTGCAGGGCGTGGCCAAAAAACAAAAAAAAGAAAAGAAAAGGGACAGATAGGAAGTACTTTATGCTTTCCAGGCCACAAGGTCTCGAATTAGTCCATTCTACTTTTGTCGTGGGGAAGTAGCCATAGATCTCAGTAAACAAGTGTATATGGCTGTTTTTCCATAAAACTTTATTCACAAAAAAAGGCCTGTGAGTCATAGTTTGTCACTTACATTTTGGTCTGCAGGCTTCAAAAGATCATTTACAAAATATATCATAGATAATGTTGTATTTCATCAGGAAGACCTAGATTTATAACATTCTTCTGTTAGTGATGCTACATTTCATTACTTAAGGTAATGATCACCAGAGACCTGTATTTTAAAGGTAAACTACTTTCTTCTTGAATAAGAAAGTAATATGTGGGGTGATATTTTGACACTCAGAATATCTTGTTTTCTAACAGCCTTTATCAATTATTCTGGCATCTGTGATTTAGCACTACTAACAGTGATCCTCTGTGTATGTTGTTTCACGTTTGTAGAGGTGCATCTTCAGGACTAGATTTTAAAGTTGGGTTTCTAGGTCAAAGGGCCAAAACATGGTTAATTTTTCTGGTATATAAATCCCTTCCATAAATCTTGTGCCATTTGGTAGTTTCCAAATCAACATTAAAATAGGATTAAAATTATTCTGGAGAAACATAAGGAACACATTTTAGTTTTGACTTCAAGGCACTTGTTTTCAAAAATGATATCCAGGGAATTTCCTGGTGGTCCAATGGTTAGGACTCCGTGCTTCCACTGCTGGGGGCCTGGGTTCAGTCCCTGGTCAAGGAAACCAAGATCCCACAAGCTGCGAGATGAGGGGGAAAAAAAAGTTGATATCCAGTCCACTTTCTTCCTAAGAGTACTCAAATACGTTTTCAGAAGTACAGTGTTTTGATTTGTATTGTGCACAGACATTTTATATGATTCCTATTTCATTTTGTGTTGTAGTTTTTTTGTTTGTTTGTTTTACTTCAATTTGTGCATATCTATGCTGTAACATTTGTGTGGGGATTGGCAATTCTGACAGTCCACCTAATGAGCTAGGCTGTCTTCGAGAAATAGGGAAACAATGGAGATCGAAATAAGGATAGTATTGCTTCTATGGGGTTTACAGTTTATTTAGGAAGACATTTTAAGTGATTGTTGGCAAGTTTGTTATCTGGACATAATAATGGCTTAATATGAGGGGAGAAGATATATTGGGAGGTGTTGATATTTGAGTTGAGAATGAAAGCATGGATATGACTTAGCTAATCAGGTTGTTGAGCTAAGGTGAGGAGGTGTAGAATGAATGAGAACATTTCAGATGAAGGGAACTTCATGAGCAAAATCCCAGAGAAGTTGCGAATTCAGTGTATTTCCTAAGGTGAGGAAAGAGTTGTCTGAAGCAGAGCAGAACCAGAGAGTGTTGGGAGGTATATTGGAGAGTGGGGGATAGGGCCAAGGGAATTACTTACTCTGAATTATATTCTAAGGCCATGGGAAACTTAGGAAATACTTTAATCAAAGGAGTAATTTGAATCTACTTACAACTCCTAGTTTGAGAATGGTCTTCAGAAAGTATGAAAGTGAATGCATGGAGTCAACCTAGAAGTTTATGATAAATAAGCTTTAAAACACGATGGTGGTAAATTACAATTGGATTATTATTATGGAAAAGGAAATAAAGGAAATGATTTGAGAGTTTTATAGAAGGTAAAGTTGAGAGAATTTTAATTACTTGATGAAGTTATTCCTTCATCTGTTGATTTACTAGAGGATATATTATAGTCAGTGCTTGAATGATTAAGACATAGTGAAGAAAACTGAATTCCTCACATTTGTTCACAGACTTGCAGATATAGTTTCCTAAAGACTAAATGGTAATGTTAACCATTAACACCTATGTATAAAATTAAAATGGGGAGGAGATAGAAATGAATCGTTCGTTTATATAAATAAACATATGCATTAAATAAATGCATACATATAATAAGCAAAGAGAAAACGTGCAGAACTACTACCATTCTTGTTTCTCTAATTGGTCTTGAGGTTGTGGTTGACATCCATGGGTTACTTCTTCAACAATCAGTTTCACATTTCCCTTGCCCTCAATGAGACCCTCGCCTGGTCTGGGTTATGTACCTGGTGGAGTGGCCCAAATGTTCATTCCCAGGCACACAACAGTAGTGTTAGCTGGGTCATCCATGGAGAAGGGAAGTCCATATTGTTGAGCCCACAGATAGGCTTTATCCCCTTTAGCATGGCCATTTGGTTCATGGACCCATTGAGGAAACACTGTTTTGGCTGGGAAAAGTAATTCACATCTATGGACTGCATCATTTTGTCCACCTGATTATTAATAGTCTTATTTATAGTGGATTGCTCTTGGTGGACATTCATATAGGACACAAATAACTTTACAGTTTATGTGCATTCAGAGACATCCTTTCATATACTTTTCCCAGACTACTTTTCTTGTCATCAAACTTCCAATCTTGTTCCATTCACGTCTTTGACTCTCTAGTCAAGTGATTGACAACTGTTTGTGAAGCAATGTGTATCCATACATGTGGCTGTTTTTCACTCCAGACCTAGCGACAGCCAAATATACTGCTTGAATTTCTGCCACTGGGAAGATTTTTAATTACTACTGCCTTTCAGGGTCATCCCTTCAGTAAGGATATAGAGCTTCAGGTCTAAACTTCCAGGTGTAACTAGCTTACTATGCAGACCCATCTATAAACCAGGTTTTGTCTCAGCCAGCTCGGTGTAAGGAATACCACAGGAAGCCATAGACATAGACTGAGGAAGAGGAGGTAGTGCAACTGTACTTAGGTGTTGAAAGAGCCTTGGCAGCCTATCATACAATTTACTTGCACTCACTGGAATTGCCTGAGCTTAATCCCCTAGGAACTCCTAGGAGTTTACATGTTCACCAAACTGTTTTGATACACATTTGCAGAGTTGGGCTTATTTTGTATGTAAGCTGTTTTCTCCTACCTTGTGTTGCATACTGTCCTGTCCCCTTGGATTTTGCACTAGTTGTGTGTCCAGAGGCAACGGCAGGTAATTGTGGTGGGTCTCGAGAGTGAGCATTCCTTCCAAGGCATCTGCTCTAAGTGAGATTATCACACATTTGTCAAGCAGAGGAAGGCTAGTATCTTCAGAAACCTAAGAGCAAGCTACTTCCCTGATAAGGGAGGCTCAGAGTGTCTTGGGGTTTCAATATTGTGAGTGTCATCAGGGTCCCCATAGATATCCTTATTTCAAGTTTCCTGTCTCTTTCTTCCCTGATCAGTGCCTCATTTTCACATGAAAAAGTATGTGAGACTGACTTTAAGTATGGTTGAATACTTGAACTCTGCATTTGATTTTTGCAATATCTTTCCCATGTGACCACATGAAATGAGTTTTTAACCTGTCATGGAATCTCTCTGGTTTCAGACTTTGACTTGAGATAGTAGATCTGAGCTTGTCATTGTCTGGGCAACTACACTCAAAAGAATCCATCTCTCACCACAACCATTATAATCACCATTATTGTTGTACCGTTAAGTGTAGCATTCACCTGGTCTCCCAAGGCAAGAGCTGTACCATAATCATCGTAGGTGATTGCTTGACAGTTGTAATTCTGTGAAAGTCTTTCCCATTGGCAAGGCTTTTAGCTCTATGCTTGAGTCTAAATGTTGGACCAAACATATCCCAAAATGTCATCTTTACTACTTTGTCTCCAGGGATCACCTATCTTCACTATTGTGTATAAGTCTGCATGAAATGAAGAGACAGAAATCGTACTTTGATTTAAACAGGAGAAGTAAAGTATAAAATTGTAAAGAGAATTCTGTCATATATCCTAGAGTTCATGGAGAATACCTAAGGAAGGCCAAACTTATAGTGGGGGCCTCTCCCCAAGATTGATTTCAGAGCTTGTTAGAGAAGATATCATGGCAACCCATTGAATGTGAGGAAATTTGCTAGGTTGCCAGGGCCAGAACTAGTTAAGAGTCACTGGGCAAGGATGAAGCTCCCCTCTGGTATGCAGGCAAGCCATGACCAGTATGTAGATGTAGAGAGGGAATTGGGGTGCCACTGCCAGTGCAGGACCTAGAGCACTAAGTGTCCATATAAGGAGGCTTTGGGAAACAAGTGACAGGTGTGCAGATAAGCCGACGCTGGTGTGAGTGCTTGAAAGAAGATGGTGTTCCTCCCACCCTTACATTCTTAGAGTAATCAAATACATTTATGAAAATAGATATATGTTGTATTATGAACAGTTATTTAGGTATAACCTAGGTGTACTTGAAGAGTGATGTGAAGGAGCTCCACTCTGTCAGTCACCAGTTAGTGGGTGCCTTTGGTGTGCCAGACACCGTGCCACTCTTTGTACTGGCAGACACTGACATCCAAAACAGATACAGTGCTACCAATGATATGCCAAAAAAAGAAACTCTCCCCCAAAAAGCTGATCCTTATGTCAGACAACGTTGTCAAGAAGCATTACTACAGATACAGAGGTCATGATAAACAAATCTGTTTCTCCAAAAATATAAAGAATCAAATGCGTATCCACTCAATAATATTGTTGCAAATATATAAAGCATTACTTGAAAGAAGTGGAAGAAGAAATAAACAATTTCAAAATTCTAGTGGGAGATTTTAATGTATTTTGCCCATAGTTTCACTAAACAGTACACAAAAAATCAGTTAAGACCCACATTTGAAAATGCTGTATTAATTGCCTAATATACATATATAACATAATGTATCTAGTAACAGTGAAATCAGAAAGTGCTTGTCTGAGCGCAAGAAGTAAGGAATGGATGGGAAGGGACAAGAAGGCTTTCCAGGGAAATAAATATGTTCTGTTTCTTGTTTAGGCTGGTGATTATACAAGTATATGCAATTATCAAAATTCATCTACTAAATACTTGAGATCTGTGTATTTCATTAGACATTAATTATATCCAACTACAAAATAAACAGAAAAATAAAACATTTTATCAGGTACCGCCTCACTAAACTTACTCAACCTAAGGACTCCTGGTTTGAGACCCCTAGTAGTAAGTACAGTTATAAGGGAGTCTAGACACCTGATTTTTTTTGACCTCATGTATGTATGGGTTTTAGTCTTCTCTACTGAAGAATAAGGACTGTGGGGACAGTGAGGATGAATATGGTCCATAGGTTCATAGGTAATGAACTGTGGAACTTTCATTGTCATCATTCGTATCCAGTTTTGTAGACCAGCATTTGGCCTGGTGGTCTGTGTTTGATATATTAAAGGTTATTGGTGTATAACAAAAAGAAGTTAACTTTTAAATACAGAATGTTAAAAGACAAGAAGCATGAAGAAAGTCTGTGGAAGAAGTAAGTAAACATAAAAGCAAATTTTTCAGTTCCATGAAAAAGGAACTGAAAAATAATATGAAAATGTGATTGTCTGAAAAAATTCATTAAAATAGACAAATGTTGGGCTAAGTATGACAGGGCCTTGCTCCTTGTCCAAGGCAAGGAGAGAGTACAGACCCGTTTGATTTGAGTGTTTCCAAAACGGAGACCCATGGAGGCTTCCCAGTACTTTCATGTATTCTGAATTCTTTTGTAAAAAGTTTGACAAATTTTTTTCTAATCTTTTTGGACCAAGTGTGGAAGACCTAATGATTTCCCCTTTCTTTCTTTATCTGGCCCGGGAACTAACAATGTGTGTGTGTGTGTGTGTATGTGTAGGATACCCTTTATTTTTTTTTACCTGCTTGATTGTTTTCCCATGTTACTAATGAATTGATATATCAATTATTAGTTTATTGTCTATCTTCCCTAATAAGAATGGTGGATATTTAATGCCTAGAATATTTTCTGTATATGTTACTGCTCTCAACTGATTGCCTAGCACAAGGTTGTTGAAAGAAAGGAATAATCCAGTGATAAGAACTAAAGGAGGCCTAGAGCTTCAAACTTCTCCAACATCCATCAAGAGAAGCTCAAGGATGTTGACCAAATAGAATGTATTTTTTTCCCTTCATAAGCCCAGCAGCAGCCTACACCAGTGCTTTTCCAATATAAATATAATGTATAGACCACGTATATAATGAAAATATTTTCAGTACCCACAATAAACAAAAATGAAGATTATTTATATGAATATATTTTATTTTATCTCATATATATTAAAATATTACTTAAACAGTCAATTTAAAAATTTAGATATTTTAATTTTTTCATTTGAAGAGTTTTAAATTTACTGGACACTAAATTTTTATCATATATACTTAATTTCTGCTTAGAGCATACATAATTTACAGTTGAAAGAGTAGATTCCAGTATTCAAGTTGTTCCAAACATATAGGTAAGCTGTAAGCTCCTAATGAGATATCTGGTACATAATGTACTCAATGAATAATAATTGATGTTACTGATATTCTTGTTGTAGAGCATACTCTTTTAGTAACTATGTTATCTACATAGAAAGAGCTAATTTATGATGTTGTGTGTGAGATAACTAATATTTGTTGATTAATGATTGATATGAAGCAGGACTCCAGATAACCCCATCTCCAGGGGCATGGAGATGTCCCTGTCCACTTGTATTCATAAGCTGCCTGACATGATCTTGACATCAAAGAAAGGAATTTTCAGGCAAATTTCACCATCATTGCAACATGACAGCTATATGTCCCATGTGAAGTCCCTATTAATGTCCTTTTTCAGAGACTCTACTTTAGGATCTGCCAGTCTTTTGGTCTGGGCCTGAGCAGTCATGCTTCTGGTTCATCTAGGAATTGCTGAAGGGAGCCAGATAATGCTGTTCTCTAACTCGGCTTTCTGGTATGCGCATTTAGGTAGAGTTGCTGCATAATCTTTTTTTGTTTGTTTGTTTTTTGGTTTTGTTTTTTTTGTTGTTGTTGTTTTTGTGGTACACGGGCCCCTCACCACTGCAGCCTCTCCCGCTGCAGAGCACAGGCTCCGGACGCACAGGCCCAGCGGCCATGGCCCACGGGCCCAGCCATCCCGTGGCATGCGGGATCCTCCCGGACCGGGGCACGAACCCGCGTCCCCCGCATCGGCAGGCGGACTCTCAACCACTGCGCCACCAGGGAAGCCCTGCTGCATAATCTTATTCAAGTATTTTATTGCCTTGACAAATGAAGAGTCACATTACTCAGGTCTTAAGGTTGCTTCCCTGTAAAATGAACCCATTACTCTTTTCCTGATGGGCAGCATGGCTCACCATCCCCTTTTCTGGCTCCAGGTGAGACAGGACTACTCTGGCATTTCACAGCAGTGGTGTGTATATATGTGAGATTTCTTGAGTGTGCAAAGGATAATTGGGAATTTCAAGCTAGAGTTGAATGACTTCCAGGCAGTGACTGTGGGAATTATGATCATCTCTGGGTACTCATGCCTTCTTTCTTTTCTCCTAGGTGTTCTAAGGACCCTTTCGCCTTCCTGAGGAAAAGATAGAGGCAGAAAGGATAATGGCTGAGTGTTTGAGAAGTTGTTCTCGGGTAAGAAGCAAGTCTATCCTAAAAAATGAGCTACTGTATCCACCAGATGGACACATTCTGTTTTGGTAGGCCTGTGTCCAGAGCTTCTTAAAGAAATAAAGCCACTGCAGGACTCAGTCCCTGATGAATTCCCTCCTTAAGTGGAAGCTCATACTGGTGACACATTACCCTGAATAATCTCAGTATTTCAGTAATGACTTCCTAATCTTTCCTCTCATGATGGTGACTGCATATTTTTTGTTTTGCTTGGTGCTCTTACACAATAAGGAAGATGACTGTGCATTTCTCAAAGAATGTATTCATTCATCAGCGTTTACAAGTGCTTCCAGTTGGCTTAGGACTATGCTACAGGAGAGAAACAAAACACTTTAAGGCTCATTCTTTTGAGATAAGTTCATGTATTACATGTTCCATTAGAGCTGTAGCTGAGGGATATCAATCATGAGTGAGTGTAGATAGAAGAGAACCTAGGACGATTGTGTCCTGGGGGAGATGATGAGAGACATTGAATCATGGGTCACCCGTCTCCAGTCCCTACCATTGGTGGAGGGCTTACTTTACTGAAGCTAGTATGTGTGTGATGGTTTAGGACTCAGTGACCTTCGCTGATGTAGCTGTGGACTTCACCCAGGAAGAATGGACTTTACTGGACCCCATTCAGAGAAAACTATACAGAGATGTGATGCTGGAGAACTACAAGAACCTGACCACAGCAGGTAAGGCTGCCATCATTCCTATAGCGTCTTAGAGAACAGATATATGTGATGCACTTACTGTGTTGCAGCATGGGTGATGTTACATATGAATATAATGGAAACTAACAGACACTGTTCTTCACATGAATGGGTTTTAATTCGGTTGGCATCTGAAAATGTGCTTCTAGGACTAGCATTATCACCATCGCTCTTAGAAATGTGCATTCTCAGACTCCATCTTTCACCTACTGAGTGAAACTGTGGCATTGGGACCCAGTCATCTGTGTTGTGACAGACACTGGACTTGGTTCTCATGGACACCAACGTTTGACACTCATTGGTGTATTGGTTTCTCCATGTGAATCAACATCTTTTTTTGCACTTACTTTGTTTCCCATATCAAAAAAAGTCTTAAGCTTTGTAATTGTTTATATCATTCTGAATGTGGGCTTCAGGGACCAGAGAGAAACAGTCTTTGTGGAGAACAGAAGGAGGTGAATTTCCTGTTTTATCCCTTCTGAAATAGTTTTACCACAGTTTTAGACATATAGGAGCTGATTCATTGGACAGTTTCTTCTATTTTTCTGGAGCTTCTTTCATTAATTTATCTTTCCTCATAAACAGGATATCAATCATTGAAACCCACTCTGATCTCTTGGTGGGAACAAGAAGATGATTTGAGGACAGCGGAAAGAAAAGGAGTCCTCCAAGGTGAGTGATTCCTGATCAGTGAAAATTTCAGTGTCTTTGGAATAATAATGAGGAAACTTGTAAAGATGTGCTTTCTCACAGAAGGCTGAGGTCACTGGTCTCTGATGTTTCAGGATATATTCAAGTTGTCATATGTACGTACTTCACATTTACTCACAATTTCTTATGAGCTCACAAAATGGTTTGTTCTTTCTTTATTTTAATATAATTTTATTGAAGTACAGTTGATTTACAACGTTATGTTAGTTTCAGGTGTACAGCAACTGATTCAGTTTTTTATATATATATATATATATATATATATATTCATTCTTTTTCAGATTCTTTTCTCATATAGGTTATTACAGAATACTTAGTAGAGTTCCCTGTGCTATACGTTAGGTCGTTGTTATTTATCTTATGTATAGTAGTGTGTGTATGTTAATCCCAAGCTCCTTATTTATCCCACCCTCCCACATTTCCCCTTTGGTAACCATAAGTTTGTTTTTGATATCTTTAAGTCTGTTTCTATTTTGTAAATGAGTTCATTTGTATCATTTTTTAAAATCAGATTCCACATATGAGTGCTATCATATATTTGTCTTTCTCTGTCTGACTTACTTCACTTAATATGATAATCTCTGGGTCCATCCATGTAACTGCAAATGACATTATTTCATTCTTTTTTACAGCTGAGTAATATGCTATTGTACATATGTACCACATCTTTATCCGAAATGGCTTGTTCTGTTTCTTTTTTTAACTTTATCATTTTGATGTAGGCTATTTTTCCTAACATTCCTCTTCTCCTTCACTGATAATATTCAGATTTTTTTCCCCATCATATTTAATTTTCATAGAATTCTTTTTAATCAGGTACTGAATTTTGACTCTGCATTCCTATCATTGTTAAATATTTGGCATAGCCAAACTCCTCAAATCTAGTATGTATGTATTGATATTTTTAGCATCTTTAATTTGGAAGCCAATACAAACGAGTATTATTATTTTTAACTCCTTCAGCCTCCTGTTTCTTTCTACAAACTCTTACATTTATTATTTTTTTATGGGAAATGCAACTTAAAACCAAAGACTCAGCAATTCAGCAGGATAATCTTGGGAGAGAAACATCTGTTGGGATGGAAACAGTAACATTGGTAAGTTTAAAACATCATATTTCTCTTTTTCCACATTCAGAAAAGAAAGGGAATTTCATTTATAGCATGAGCACAAGTGATAGATGTTTGCAATAGGTGGCAGTCACCAGGGGAGAGCAATGTCTATGGTGAGATACTCTGCATAGGTTGAATTTGGGGATATCCTAAACCTAGCTTGATAATTATTGCTTCAGAGTTCCCATAAGTCCTCATTTCCACATATGTAACAGGACATTTGAGATTTTACAACAATCCATGAAGTTGTACAGGATTATTTGAAGGTTGGAGTAGATGGAACATCATTCTGGCAGAAGGATTCCATCATTCAACTTGAAAGAAATCAACAGGGCAGAGGTGTATGAATGTAGTAGAAATGGTAAAAGTCATCTTCATCGTTGTAATGATGTTTCAAGTTTGAGATGAGTAGGATCAATTAATGAGTCTGAGCAATCTTTGCATCATCATTCATCTATCCATCCACAGGCAAGAATGCACAATGGACGGAAACTCTGTAACTGTGAGCAATATAGGAAAGACTTCAATGAACACTTGAGCCTTAGGACAGGCAGGAGAACTCAAAATGGAGGCAACACTTACGAGCATAATGAGTATGGAAAAAGCTTCCTTACTCTGCAGAAGAAAACCTCTATGGTTGTGAAGCATTTTGTGTTTAATCACTGTGGAAAAGCCATCATCCTGACTCCAAATATTGTGGACAGGAAAACCTGCATGGGAGAGAAAGCCTTCGAATGCAGTGATGGTGAGGAACCTTGTGTGAATCAGCCTTCTCTTCAGGCACAAGTAGTAACTCAGAATGGGGAAAAACATTGTGAACAGAAGGAACATGGGAGAGCTTCTGTTCACTCCACAAGGCATGGTATACCTGTACGAAATCACACCACAAAAAATAGTTATGAATGTAAGGAGCGTGGGAAAGTCTACAAATATCATATATCCATTAAAATTCACATGGGAACCCACAATGGAGAGAAACCCTATAAATGTAAGGAATGTGGGAAAGCTTTCATTATAGCTTATGAACTTAAGAGGCATATAAAAAATCTCATACTGGAGAAAAGCCCTTTATATGTAAGGAATGTGGGAAAGCCTTCATTAGAGCGTATCACCTTAGGAGCCATATAAAATCTCATACTGCAGAGAGGCCCTTTATATATAAGGAAAGTGGAAAATCCTATTTTTATCCCTTATTCTTTAATGATCACATGCAAAATCATAGTGAAACAAAAGTGCATAAATGTAGGGAGTGTGGGAAAGCCTTCCTTACTTCCTATAGACTTAAAGAACATATAAAATCTCATAGTGAAGAGAGGCCTTTTCCATGTGAAAAATGTGGAAAATTCTTTAAAAGTTCTTCATATCTTAAGATTCACAATTGAATTCACACTGGAACAAAACCATATAAATGTACGGAATGTGGTAAAGCCTTCATCAGGCCTTTTGCACTTACTGAACACATGGAAACTCATGCTAGAAAGTTTTTATGTGAAGATTGTGGTAAACTTTGTCAGATCTCAGTTTAGGGACCATAGAAAATCTCACATTGGAGATAAGCCCTTTCTATGTGATCAGTGTGGAAAATCCTTTAAACATTCCTTATACCTTCATCGTCACAAGACAATTCACTCTGGAATAAAACCTTACAAATGTGATAAATGTGGGAGAGCCTTCACTTGGAAATCAGACCTTTCTAAACATGTCCAAACTCATGGTGGAGAGAAAGAAACCTGAGGATGTAAACAATGTGAGAAATCCTTCAGTTATTCCAACTCCTCAGGAAAAACTCACCCTCTAGCAAAATCCTATAAATGAAGAATATGTGAGAAGGCCTTCAGTTCTCTTTGTTCATTTGTCTTGTAAGATATCACTTTGTCTAACTGATGTCAGGTATGTGGGAAAGCCCTCAGTTGCCCTGATACACTTGACGTGAAAAGAGCACACTGGAGAGATGGTCTTCAAGCATAAGGAATGTGGGAAAGCCATCCATCTCACAACCCAGCCTGTTAGGGCTCACAGTGAAGCCATACTATTAAGAAACATGGAAAGCACTTTACTGTTTGCTCAGGGAAATATATATTCCCTAAATATGAGAGATCTTTCAATGCAGAGGAACTCTACTGATATAAGATTTCTGGAAAACTGTACATCTCTTGAGTACTTTGATGTTCACTTGTGATCTCACTGTGGAGAAGAACATTAGGAATGTGAGAAATATTGTAGAGTCATCATTTTTTTCCACTAGATTGTTGCTCATGCTTAATAAACATGGGGTGATTCACAGGCAAGAGAAACAGAGTGTAGTAAATATGGGAAATGCTACCCTGAGTCTGAAATCTTAGGGTTTCTGAGAAAGGATAGTGTTCCAGGTGGTCCCAAAGATCTATTTTGAACATTTTTCATTTGGCCGTGACCTTTCCTGGGCAGTGATATGTCTTTCCCTCATCATCAGGCCAGGCCAGTCTAGTTGCTACATTTTCCAGGTCACAACCTGGCCAAAAGTGGAACTACAGGGTTCACACTTAGAGCCCCTGTTTTTTCCTGTTGGATGGACCTGGTCTTATATTGTGAAGACAGGAACTGCTTGACTATATATGAGGCTCACCAAGTCCATCTACATCAAGTCTCAATGGCCAAAGTGGAGGATATAGTACATCTCTGTAAATCTTGTAAAGATGGCTTTGTCCTCTCTCACACCTGATCCTTTCAGGGTCAGGGTCAAGCATGGGATGAGTGGAGAGGAAGTGAGATTTCATCCACTAATGTGAGACACCCTGATTTCCTGACCTTTGTGGGAGAACAACACCCCGACACCTGTGGAGGACATTCAACCTCAGGCGTTGCAGGAAGAGGGTGAGATTGTTCCTTTTCACCCCTATATTTAGCTCCACACCCATGCAAAACAATCATGTCATGTGTCTGGATCAAGCATTGTCTGCTGTAGGTGACATGTCCTCCCTCTGGGTTTGTCCTCCAATCCAAGTGCTTGAGAAGTGAAAAACTCATGTGACTGGCTGCTCCTGATAATGTGCGCTGCTTGATGCCATGACTGGCAGTTCCTGAAGGTGGGCTTTGGGTTCAGACACAGACAAATGACTAGTACACCTATTATTCCTCTTAAAGATGGCTTTACAGAGGTTCATCTCTCCTCAGTTACTCCCCAATCTTTGTCACCACTGGGAATTACAGAAATTGAACAGGATCTGTCGGGATTTTTTTTTTTTTTTTGCAGTATGCAGGCCTCTCACTGTTGTGGCCTCTCCCGTTGTGGAGCACAGGCTCCGGATACGCAGGTTCAGAGGCCATGGCTCACGGGCCCAGCTGCTCTGCGGCATGTGGGATCTTCCCGGACCAGGGCACGAACCCGTGTCCCCTGCATCGGCAGACGGACTCTCAACCACTGTGCCACCAGGGAAACCCCAAAACAGTATTTTTAAATGCCCACGCGCAGGGTCACTCGTGAGGTGGCCGGCACAGGGAGGTCAGTAGCCTCACAAGCACAGCTGCCTCAGCCATTCAGAAACAGAAACACCCTGTTCCCAGGCAGGCACCAGAGGGCAGGCCAAATGCAGTGGGTCATGCAGGGAGAGCATCGGACACACATCACTGAGAGCCGGTGGTTGGGGAGGGAAGGTGGGCTTTGACACCAATCAGCCACCAAGAAGTGCTTCAAGGAAGAAGCCCACACAATATAGTGTTCTGTATTCCCAGCTGAGGGGAGCCCAGTAGCTCCTGGAGCTGCCCTTGTAGATATTTGGGCTCCAATCTGCCTGGCTGCTGAGGCATCCCATGGCCTTCCAGGCCAGCGCAGGGGCCTGGTGCCCCCAGAGTCACCATGGGCTGAACGGTGTACCTGTCTAAACATGTTCCGTGACCAAGAACTCTGGGCTTTGCTCTAGAGACAAGACGTGATAGATTCAGGCGGAAGGATATCCCCAACCTGTCCCTTAACTTTTCCATGAACATTGAGATAAGAAGGATGAAATTGATGCCACTGACGAAAGTGATTCGTAATGGTGAAAGGCGCTGTGTTCCAATGGGTCACAAGTGAACTGGTTCAGAAGCTCAGGGTGCAGATCTCTCCTCCCCTCATGGAGCACAAACACAAGCTGACCCTGTTCCGCCCTTCACTCTAATGAATAATCTTCCCCACTCCTCGCCTCAAAGCTCCTGTACTAAAGAGATGATTTTCTGCTGTTACGTGGAAAAACATACTGCTCAGGGGCAATAACGTCTTATATAATGTCCCCATCACCAGGGACCCACAGGCCACCCTTTATGAGACAAGTGACAGGGCAGTCAGAGGGAGAGAAGGAGGCAGGAAGACAGCTGTCTGTGAGAGCGGCAGGTCTGGGTAAAGAGTGAAGAAAGGGCCAGAGCTGCACTGACTGCAGGGTCCCAGGAAGGCCAGGGGACAAAGCCAATGGGAAACCCAACGGATGCACCACTGGGGGCTGAGGGAGACAGCCAGGTCCAAAGTCGTCTGGGATAGAAAAGGCCAACATGAAGCCTTCATGACCCAGGAAAGCTGGGGACCAGTCACAGCCGTTTCCATCGTCATTACTGTTAGGTCCACAGCGTGGCAATCATGCAGTCTCCACAGCTGTACCCCTATGGAGGAGGCCAATTTACCTCACAAAAGTGCATTCATTTCACTGTTTCTGATGGTACTGAGCACTTCCCTACAGGGCTATCCAAGTCCCTGTCAGATGTAACCTCTCCCAAAAAGGTGGGGCTCTGCCACTTCTCAAGGGGGAGTTGGTTCTTTTTCCCACCTGGGTCTGTTTAGTGGCTCTTCTAACTGTGGACTTATTTCTGGGTCTCTGGGTCAGTGTGCTGCTGAGGAGTTGACGATGGGCATTGCTGTATTCACAAGTCCCAGTACACTTTGTACGAGGGAAAAGGTATTAAGACTTCAATGAAAGACATTAATTTAAAAGGTTTCAGGGTAAAAACTAATATAAAATTAGTGGAGCATATAAATTTCAATCATCAACAGTAAAATCATTTACATGAAAATATACTAACAATGCAGAGAAAGATGAAAAATGTGATAAATACGGAAAAAATAAGATGCTGGACACAAACCCGAATTTATTAGTAATTACATTATATTATAAATACACCAAGGGGGAAAAGAGGATTTTAAGACTGCATTTCAAATACCTGGGCATCTTAAGACTCCATATAATATCTATATCAAAAGAGACATTTAAAAAGTAATGCTACAGGGTTTCCCCGGTGGCGCAGTGGTTGAGAGTCCACCTGCCGATGCAGGGGACGCGGGTTCGTGCCCCGGTCTGGGAAGATCCCACATGCCGCAGAGTGGTTGGGCCAGTGAGCCATGGCCACTGAGCCTGCGCGTCCGGAACCTGTGCTCTGCAACGGGAGAGGCCACGGCAGTGAGAGGTCCGCGTACCGCAAAAAATAAACAAATAAATAAATAAAAAGTAATGCTACAATAAGATTAAGAAATTAAGGAAAAGGAAACTGATATAACTACTGATACACTTACTGTTGAGCCTCATTAAGGAGTAGGACAGCAGGGATCCTTGTTCCCTCTTCTTGCCCCAAACATGGGCAAATGTCTGGGGAAGAGCTTTCATTACTGGATTCCAGATGCTTTTCTGTCTTTCCACCCAGCCTGGCCACTACTGTTCTGCCTCTTCCAGGAAGCCACGTCTCCATCACCAAAACTGTTGGACCAGTGACTTGATTATTCCCTTCCTCCAAGGAAAGTTAGCCTGTTTGTATTGGTTCCCTTTGTCCCTGAGTCTCTCAGGGGTGACACACAGGGCCCACGTGGAGTCTACACATACACTGGGTTGTCTTACAGGAAAGCAATGCTGGGGTTGTAGAATTTATTTCAGTTTCTTTGAAGCAGGAACCAAGCCTGCTTGTAGTCTCAATGGGAGAGATGATGTCGTCTTTCCAAGCTCCTCACTGCGTTTCTCAATTCTGAGAAAAAAAGGGGTCAGAGCCTAGTATTCACATGTACAACATGATGAGCAGGGGCAAGAGCGATGCACGGAGGAGGGTCTTCAAAAAGCTTCACCTGGTTGACACGTCAACTTGGCTTACGGAGAATTTTCACATGCAAGTGACATCTGGTCAGCCACTGAAGAACAAAAGCTGGGATGAAATCTGCTTCATGGATCTCAGTGAGCACTTGTTGATGACACTATCACTAGGAGTCGAAGCAGCAGAATGAGGCCAACCTGCATATAAACCTCTAACATGACCCATGAGGTCTCAGACTCAGGCAACTGCAACAAATTCTGCTGGAAATGTAGGTCTTATTCCAGAAAATCAGAATGTCATCCAGGGCTAGTTTATAATCCATTACACTGAATTCAAGGGAGTTAAGACTAATCTGCTGATAATTAGTGTCACTGCCAATAATTAAAGAGGTCAACAGATAGGCCAAATAGCAATATGCATACACAAAAAGGAACCAAACATGACACGTTACTCCATATATTAATATGTATAAATGAAGGTTCAGAGGTTAATTCCAGTCCAGGCTTTGTTTTAAGCGTGATTTGGATTATTATTACAATTGTTTGATTAGCCTCAAGAAAGTATCATCAAGAAAGTGTCATGGGGCTTCCCTGGTGGCGCAGTGGTTGAGAGTCCACCTGCCGATGCAGAGGATACGGGTTCGTACCCTGGTCCGGGAAGATCCCACATGCCGCGGAGCGGCTGGGCCCGTGAGCCATGGCTGCTGGGCCTGCGTGTCCGGAGCCTGTGCTCCGTAGCGGGAGGGGCCGCAGCAGTGAGAGGTCCGCGTACCGCAAAAAAAAAAAAGATACATGCACCGCTATGTTTGTAGCAGCACTATTTACAATAGCCAAGACATGGAAACAACCTAAATGTCCATTGACAGATGAATGGGTAAAGAAGATATGGTATATACATACAATGGAATATTACTCAGCCATAAAAATAATGTCATTTGCAGCAAAGTAAGTCAGAAAGAGAAAGACACATACTATATGATATCACTTATCTGTGGAATCTAAAATACAACACAAAGGAACATATCTACAAAATAAAAACAGAGAGAACAGACTTGTGGTTGCCAAGGGGGGAAGAGGGGTGGGGGAGGGAAGGATTGAGAGTTTGGGATTACCAGATGCAAACTAGTAGGGTGGATGAACAACAAGGTCCTATGCACAGGGAATTATATTCAATATCCTGTGATAAACCATAATGGAAAAGTATATGAAAAAGTGTGTGTGTGTGTGTGTGTGTGTGTATATACACACACACACACACACACACACACACACACACATACATATACAACTGAGTCACTTTGCTGTACAGGAGAAATTAACATTGTAGATCAACTATACTTCAATAAATTTTTTTTAAAAACTGAAAGTGGATAGGATATTCTTTTTGAAAACAAGTGTCTTGAAGTTAAAACTAAAATTTGTTACACTTAAAAGGAAATCTTAACCAGAGCCAAGCAACTGTCATCACTATTATTAAATATTTGTTGATTCCACTGTTCCTCTTCCCTGTTATTAGATACTGAGTACTACATAATTTTCATGTTTTAGGTGTGATGGATTCTCCACCAAGAAACTTAGAGGTATCCATTATTTCTGATAATGAACCATAATAAAATGGATAAATTTTTTAAAAAAAACTAAAATTTGTTCCTTATGTTTCTCCATAATAAATTTTAGATATTTTTTTTAAAGTTGATCAGAAACTACAAAATGGCACAAGATCTATGGAAGGGAATTTGTAATAGCCAACAAAAGTAAATGTATACTTGCCTTTGACCTAGAAAAACACCCTAGAAACTTATTTACTGCAGGTTATTAACAGATATTAAACAACTGCTAGGGGGAAAAAGATTCTGAGTATCAAAATATCACCCCACATATGAGCTTTTATTCTTATGGAAAAGTCTATCTTTAAAATAGAGAGCTCTGGTGATTACTATCTTAAGCAAGTAATCAAACTTAGCACACTAACCAAGAGATGTCATAAGTTTACATCTTCCCAATGAAATGCAATTTGATGTACACAACATCACCTTCAAAATATTTTGAAATGACCTTTTGAAGCTTCTACACCAGGAGGTGGCACACTTTGGTCACAGGCATGTTTTTGTAAATAGTTTCTTGGGATCACAGCTATGCCCATTTGTTTCCTTAGGTCTTTGGCTGTTCTCCCACTACAAAGGCAGAGCTGAGTAATTCCGTACCTTACAGCCCACAAAGCATCAAGAACTTACTATCTGGACCTGTTCATACCAAAAGCTTGCCAACCTCTCCTCTGAACCCATTTACTAACTGACAGGAAATACAAGACATGAAGGAAAACTTAAACATACTGTGAAAATAGAAGCAGGAATATAAAAATGTGTGACTTTCTAAAAGAAGGCATGTGACTCGTCAAAGAGTCAATATAATGAATATAATAGACAAACAACAGCAAGTGATCTAGGTTAAAACAGACTAAAAGGCATAAACAATTGTCATATATAAACCCTGATTGGGTTGTAGATCCCAAAACTACCCAAAACATATTTTGGAACAACGTAGAGAAGTTAACCTTTTAGAGTAGATATTAGAAGACATTGTTATTTTTACTTTCCTTTTGTGAAATAATGATATAATGATTTTACTAGGATAATGCCCATATCTTTAGGAGAAGCCTTACCAAGTTCTTAAAAGTCAAGTACCATGTATGCATTTTATTTTCAACTTACACTCAAACACCTCACTATACAATGTATTCGTAAATCTACGAGAGAACAAATCTGCACAGTGCTAAAAATAAGTGAACCTACTACAACAAACATTCATTGTACCAGATGTTAACATTTTGAGGTTTAAGATGTTACCAAAAAAAAAAAAAGTGAGTAAAAAACACACTTAGTCCAAACTACACTCCTACCAGGACGAGAAGAAGACAACATCAGAAGTAGACAGCTAGCCCAAGATACTGGGCCTGACTCGTATGATCATTTATAATGTTTTCTTGACTTCTTGAACCATTGCATATGAATCAAATGTTTTCCTATCATGGGCATGATCCTATGCTAGTTTTAAAAATCAACCCAATTGTTGGGTTTGTGACCAATTATCTTTGTCTAGTACTTCTGGATTACCTTGGTGGATTTCTCCACTCCAAGGCTCTAATTGGTTGGCCCTTAGGAAATGTATTCTAAAAGAAAGAAATTATAGTCCTGTTCAAGCCACTATCGGTATACTAGGTGGGATCCTCTCACCTAGCCAATTAATAATACCTGCTCTGACACTGGCCATAAAAATGAATTTTCCTCTAAAGTTACTCAAGTTCAGTTAGAGCAACAAGCAAAATTTCAGCCAAGGAATAAAACCTCTCACTATTATGGTATGGATTTATGTGGTTAACACCAGGCTATGGTCATTTAAGTTTTAAGACCTTCCTTTATCTTGGGAACAATTAAATGATACTAAGGATAACCAGCCTAGTAACACCAGGAAGTTGGGCTGGGAGCCTTATGGACAGTGCCAACACATAATTTCCCTGAAAGATAAGGATTGGTACAGAACAGACTAAGTCAGATGACCTGGGAATATACTGGGCCGCACCTAATGGAAGTTCTTGGCTTAATTCTTACTTATGACTTTAATAATACTGCTAGCTATGTTATTTGTATTTTGCCTGTTTAACAGGATTACTGTTTCTTGTATTTCCAAATGTGTGACTGAGCCTCCAACAAAAATAATGATGACTAGGCAACTTGAAGCAGTTGATCAAGTATATAATTCTGTATGGGATCAATGATTGTAATAGTGTAACTCTAGATATGGGAAGATGCAATAAGAGGGATTTTTTTTTCCTTGGGACAGACTAATAAGACAGGTGATCCAGAGACCTTTGGCTATTGTTAATAAGACCTAGTCCAGTAATAGCACATTGAGTGGCCTATCAGCAAAATCTTTGCCAAACTTAGGAATGAGCCTTCCTAGCACCGTGGGACAAAATGGTCATGAAATGCCTCCCAAAGCATGGTCGAATTTATGACCATGAGGGGACCCTGTCAACTACAAATTGGCACTTGCCACCTACCTCTACAAGGATTAAATCATGAACTGCTGCAGCTGCTGACTTTCAACACCCCCTGAAATGAGGCACTCTATGCTCTGGGAAGAACTGGCAGAACAGGTCTTCAGATAGTTAGATATTTTCAGGAACCGATTTTATGAGCCCAGTTCTTATACCTCCTCATATCTAGAAAAGCACTAAAATCTTTCATAGTGACTCTGCTCCTCGTGACTAGCAGTAACCTTCACAAGATTAGCAGAAACCTTCTGCAAAAAAATATGTGCTTGATTGCATGTACTCCCCCTATACCAAAATCACATATATACTAACCTTCCCCCCCTACCTCTTTGGAGCAGTTACTCAGAGCTATCTGAGATGCTGTCTCTCGGGCCCCAAATAAAACTTAACTCACAACTCTCACGTTGTGCATTTTTTTTAAGTTGGCACATGTAAAATGCTAAAAAATAAGTGAATCTACTACAAAGAACATTCCTTGTACTGGATGTTCACATTTTCTTGAGGTTTAAGATTTTACAAATATATATATATATATATGCGGAAAAAACACGCTTAGTACGAACACCCTGTCTATGGTTCCTCATTCTGGAACTAGTATCATAAAGCCTACGCCACATCTCCTGGAGGCTCGTTTTCACTCTGTGGGCATGTACAGCCCCAGGAAGCTCAGATGACGAGAAGACTAAGTACTCTTGCTTTTTATTAGAAGAAAGATCTGTGATCTACATACGTTTACATTTATATACAGAAATATGCCCACCCTTGACACCTGAGAAAGTATTTTATCTACCTCTATGTAATATTCAAAAATAAAGAACACGGGAAGACAAACCCAAATTCTCAGATGAAACATTCTTTTTCATACAAAAAGAACCGGCCTTTTAAACCAACTCTTCCCTAATACTCAGAACAACACGTTAGGATCGCCAGGTTCCTGACACCCGGAGGAGGTGGGAGCTGGAGCAACTGTTGACCAGAACAGCGGAAATTCTTTTCCTCGTGGAGGAAAGTCACAAAAAACAGAGTGGAGGCTTTAGAATAGGGAAACACAGTGAATGACAACACGCCGCAGAAGCGCCCTTACCGCAAGTCCCACCGGCTAAACGCAGTGGCTCAGGTCCCGGAGGACGCAAGCGGAGGGACCAGGTCTTTCTAAGGCAGCGCCGTGGTGGCCTAGTCCAAACCTGTCCTTTATCGCCCTCCTCGCATCCCAGAGCGCTCCCTTGACGCGAGCCTCACAAAGGACACGCTGAATCACACGACGACTACAACGACTTGCTGCACCAGGAACTCGGACACGGGGCAGAAGACTGACCGACCAGCGACGCTACTTCCGCTTCCTGCCTCGGCCGTAGGGGGCGGGGCCCCGGGACTCTGGCTGCCAATCAAGTTCAACCATTGCTGGCAGGGAATTGTAGTTGGTGCTGGAGGTCTTGAAGTTGGCTCAGCCTGGGTTCTGGAAGCAGAAACAGGCTCAACAAGCCAAACTTAGGCTAGAACTAGGCCTGTGGGCGGGGCTGTGAGGAGAGGGCGGTCCCATACCCAGAAGTGGTGCTGGTGCAGGAGGAGGCCCAGTGCTGGCTTAGGGATCAGAAAGGAGAGATTGGGGTGGACACTCACCCACCAGGTCGCTCCTCAAAAGTTTATCTACCTGCCTGTCCTCAACATCCTGGAGCCTTTAGAATGAGTCTCCCATATTGATAAGGCTGCCAATCCATGAGATAGGCTATCTATGAAACTGAGCGGGAGGGCCTGGGGCATGGAGGTCTCTTTTTTGTCCCCCATTTCTTGTAGGCAAGACTCCAGACTCTATGACCTTCCCAAAAGCAGATTCAAACAGTTGCCAATCAAGGGAGGAGCAGCCAAGAAACCACCTGAGGCAAGATTAAAGGGACCAGAGAAGCTCATCAAGATTGGGAGACTACCTGAGCCCCTGCACACACCCTAATCTTGTCAGCAACCCCACCCTTGGGAAGTATTGTTATAAAACTCCTTATCAAATCCTCCTGGGAGGGGACACATAGTTTTTCAAGGCAGGAGCCCATTGTGTCCCCCTTTGCCTGGCAAAGCAATAAAACTATACTTTTCTATTGATACTTCACCCAAAACCCCTATCTCTGAGGTTTGATTCGGTACCTTTGTACAGAGAAGCTGAGCTTTCAGCATCATCTCCTCCATTCAATCAATCCTTTATTTAACCTTTATTTCCCCTTATTTTTTTAAAAATTTATATTGGTCACCGTACCAAACTCTTATCATTGATTTCTTTGTGTATTCAAAGTAGTGACATTTTTCTGTTACCTATGTGTTTTTCTTCCTTGAGTATTTATTCTGTTTTTTATTTTTCGCATGGCAGATACTCCAAGATGAAGAAAATAGCAGAAGTATAGGAGAGGCTGAACCCTGTGCAAATAAAAGATAAAGACCATGCTTGTGGGCAGCATACAGTTAACTTCTCCCATATTTCTCATTCTCAAGGTCAAGGAGACCTTCCCGACTGTACATGAGCAGAAAGTCTCCTTGGAGGTCAAAAAGGGAGTGATGTCAACCTATCCATAGGCCTCTTCACTGGAATCCATCTCAGCTAAGAGATGCCCTCGCACACATGGGAGGGCCCTAAGACAAACCAAATACGGACTCAGAACCAGGCAAAGCAAGATGATTGGCCAAAGGAAACTCAGAAGAAATGCCCCGTATACGTGATTCAAACTACCATGAGGGCACGACTCTCCGAGTCCGCCCGTGTATCTATCCACACGTACTCTTTTTCCTCCTAATAAACACTTTATTTCTTTCACTACTCTTTGTCTCTTTGTGGAAATTTATTTCTACAAAGCTGATGGGCCAGGGCCTTATCACTGGCCATTGGTCTAGTGGCTAGGATTCAGTGCTCTCACTGCCACAGCCTGACTTCAATCTCTGGCCAGGGAACCAAAAATCCTGCTTCAAGCCGCTGCAGGCGGAGGCCATCTGAGATCAGGTAGTGAGGAGCTTTATAGTAATGGTTCAAAGAGGAGGGCGTGATCAGCTCGTGGACATTCTTCTGATTGGCTGGTGGTGAGGCAATCAATGCCGAAAGCTCTGCTTCTTTGTACACTGGTGCCGAATCGAACCTCAGAGACAGAGTTTTGGTGAAGTAGAAAAGGATAGCTTTACTGCTTTGCCAGGCAAAGGGGGACACAGCGGGTTCCTGCCTTGAAAAACTATGTGTCCCGACCCAGGAGGATTTGATGAGGAGTTTTTTTTGTTGTTTTTTTGGTTTTGGGGGGTTTTTTTGATGAGGAGTTTTACAGCAATAGTTCAAGGGTGGGGTTGCTGACAAGATTAGGGTGTGTGCAGGTAGTTTGCCATCATCCATGCCCATGTCGTTTTGAAAGTTCTCATTTAAAGAAGCATTTTCTCATCCCACCATACCTTTGGGTTATAACATCTGCCTTGTGCTTGTGGACGGGAGGGTGGACAACAGTTTGAAAGATGAGAAAATAAAGGCCCAGCGTCACCTGAACGTAATTCCACTTCAGCTCTTCCTCCACCCAGTGGGTCGGGAAAAAAGCACTACTGGGGCAGGACTGAACCTACCCGGTGACCCTGACCCACCCCCCAACCCGGCAGTCCATACCTCTGCTGAGTGACCTTTACGCCCGCTGAGGCTGCAGGCGCTGATTCCCACTTCGCTTCCGGTTTTGTGAGCCGGAAAGGGGCGGGGCCCTAGGGAGGAGCCTAAAGAAGCCAGAGGGGCGGCCATGTTCCTGAAATCGCTCCAGCCTGGCGCCACTTACCAAGGTAAGTGGACGGAGCTAGAGAGGAGAAAGATTCTTGGAGGGCGTGGCCTGGGCAGAGATAAGGCCTGGGGGCGTGACCGGGGCTGAAGACCAATCCTAGAAGGCGAGGCTGGGCGTAAGTACAGGATCTGGTGGGCGGGGCTAAGCCGGGCTCCAGGCTCAGGGTCTGAGCTGGGGGAGGGTTTCAGGTGCGAGGGCGGGGCTTGGGCGGGGCCTCGCTTCTAGTTGGCCAGTCCTCAGGATATCCAATACAGGCTTTTCTTGCTCCTTTTCTCTACCATTCCGAGACCCTTATACAACAGAACACCAGGTTTAGGAAGGTATCTGTCCACAAAGGGATCATCCTCTGTTTACCCTGTTTCTTCTTTAGGGTGTTAAAGTTTAAATTTTTCTTCTTCAGTGGGTTGTATCTTTCTATTAGGTTAACTCCTAGACACTGTACATACATACATCTAAATTTTCGTTTCATTTCCCATTTGACTATTTTTGGGGAGTTCTGAGAGATGAGGGATGTGCTCTGGTTTAAATCATAGGTGTAAGTCAGAGTATCCTGCTGATAAAGTGGATATTCAACAAATACGAATTCCTTTCATTTTTCCCCTTATGAAGGGTGAAGAGGAATACAAATGTCAGCAGCTTCTCTTAATTCCTGTGTTACGAAGTTATAATATTTTTCAAATAAATTTATTTATTTTTGGCTGCGTTGGGTCTTCATTGCTGCTCACAGGCTTTCTCTAGTTGCGGAGAGCAGGGGCTACTCTTCTTTGCAGTGTGCAGGCTTCTCATTGCAGTGGCTTCTCGTTGCGGAGCATGGGCTCCAGGCACACGGGCTTCAATAGTTGTGGCACACAGGCTCAGTAGTTGTGGCTCACAGGCTCTAGAGCACAGGCTCAGTAGTTGTGGTGCGTGGGCTTAGTTGCTCCGCGGCATGTGGGATCTTTCCGGACCAGGACTGGAATCTGTGTCCCCTGCACTGGCAGGCGGATTCTTAACCAGTGTGCCACCAGGGAAGTCCCAAGAAGTTATAGTGAATAATTTACATGGCAAATTTGGTGATGTGCTGCCATCTGCTGGGAATCAAGGGTATTAGATTCTATCTCAACTGGCTACTTTTGAAATCAACCATAAAACTTCCCTTTCCGTATTGGAAAGTTCTCATTTTAAGAAAGCATTTTTCAAGACTGTACTTTCAGGGATCATTTCTATAGGTCGTTTCTAGAGAAGTTTCTCTGAATGTGTAGAGCACCTGAAACCACGAGGAGGAGGTGTGGTGTTCTGTCCTGAGCATGAAGCTGGTTATTGGTGTTGCTTCTGCAGCTGCCATTAGCCATTGATGATCGCTCTTCTCTTCCTTCGGGAGAGTGAGAGGGAGAGAATGCCATCTGAGTAAAAAAATAAATAAGAATAATAAAAATAATAAAAATTTTAAAATTAAAAGAAAAGAAAAGAATAAACAAAAAGAGAAAAAAAAACAAAAAAAGAGAAAAAAGATTTTTTTAAAAAAAGCATTTTTCCTTACCACTATACCTTTGGGTTCTAACAGTGTTTAGTGCTTGGGCTTGTAGCGGGGAAGAGCGACGGTTTGGCAAATGGGAAAACTAAGGCCCAGAGTTATCTAGACACAGTATTTCCACATTACCCCCAGCAATCAGGCTGAAGGAATTTGGGGACTGTGAGAATTTCTGGAGGAAGAATGAACAGCAAGTGCAAACGTCCTGAGGCAGGAAAAGTTTCGCCTCTTTGACCAACAACAGAAGCTCAATACCTAAAATGGTTGAAGTGAATTGTGAAGGTTGGAGACCAGCAGGAGATAAAAATCAGAGAAGTAACAGAGTCAGATCATATGAGGCCATCTGGGCAACTGTAAGAATTTTGGGTTTTACTCTGAGTGCGGTGGGGAGCCCCTGAAGGGTTTTGAGCTACATTATCTGATGTATATTTTTTAAAAGATCTCTGTCTTGTGTGTGACTCCATGGAAGCAAATATAGAATTGGGGAGGACAATTAGAAAGTTAAGGAAATAATCCTGATGACAGATGAAGATGTCTGGACAAAGGTGGCAGGGGAGGATGGAAGGAGTGGGACAGTGCTCTGATGCTAGAAATAAGGCAGAGCCAATGACTGTCTGCTGATGGATTTGTTGTGTAGTTTGGGGGCAAGGAGTCAAGAATGACTCTGAGGGACTTCCCTGGTGGTGCAGTGGTTAAGACTCTGCAATCCCAATGCAGGGGGCCCAGGTTCAATCCCTGGTCAGAGAATTAGGTCCCACATGCATGCTGCAACTAAGAGTTCACATGCCACAACTAAGGAGCCCGCCTGCCACAACTAAGACCTAGCGCAACCAAATAATAAAAGAAATATATAGATACTTTTAAAAATGAGGATTTTTGTTTGTTTGTTCTGTATTGTCAAATAAAAATAATTCTGGACATTGGTAAGAGGAGACTTTATTCAAAATGGTTATTGCAAGAGGGAGAACACTCCGACGAGATCTGCAAGCATCTTAACGAGTTAGGCAGAAAAAGGCTCTTCTTTTGTTGGGGGAGTTTCTCCCCAAGAAGCTCAGGGATATCTTTGCATTTAAGGAGGTGCAGTGTACATGGCTGACATTAGCTTTTGATTGCTGAGGCATCTATTTCAAAGATATCCGTTTCAGATAAATCTATTACCAGTTGCATAACACAGTTACTAGCTAAACAACCAGATAGAAACAAGGCTGCCCCATCCACGAAGGTCCTCTTTTAGCGATCCCTGGGCAACCTAGATAACTGATTGTTTAAGTGATCGCATTTTTCTCTTCCTGCCCCCTAGTTCCTGCTCTTATGTTTTAAATTCACCAATACAGAATGAAACCTTAAAATACTTGTCACCCCACCCTCCACCCCAAGAAAGACAGAACCCAGGTCTGTGCTTCCTATCTCCTTCTATTTGAGACCTTAGGCATGCCCTCGTACCCTTTAGGACCTGTGACTAATAAACCTTGTTTTTTCAAGTTCCCTGTCGATTGTTGCTGAGGTGCTTCTTGAAATTCTCAGTGAAAAAAAAATTAGTAGCCAATCTAATAAAGAAATAGAGAATTTTATTCTAGCCAACCTGAGGATTATAACCTGGGAGACAGTCTTTCAGAAAGCTCTGAGGACTTTTCCACCAGCTACAGGTCAAAGCACAGTTATGTACATTTTTTTGAGAAAAAGGTTATACATCAAAGTGACATGCTGAGAGTTCACACAGTACAGATCTGCACGTACAAGGCAAATAGTTAGTCATTGTGACCTTTTACAAGATTAAGAAAGGAATGTTATCTCCCAAGGAGTTACCTTGCTGGTGCCAGGAGAAAATTGCTCTTTGCAATCAGGCAGGTATTCTTGTGTCTTCTGAGGAGGTCTGGTTAATGTATAATGCAGAAGCACGTTGTACACGAAGGAGAGGAGGTAGTGGCCCAAATGGGCAGAGAGAGAATCTATGTTTAATTTTTTCTTGTCCAGCCTTAAAATAAATTTATTTCATCACAATCATAATAAGAAACCATAAGGGCCAGTCCAGCCACATAGCAGTGGCTCAGGTTGGGGAAATGTCTGTGGAGGCTCGCTGCATTTAGTCTGGGCCCAGGTGAGTGCTCCAGGCATCCCTAGCTGATAGCATCCTTGTCGATAGGCTGAGATAGACGCAAAACAGGTATGGGGACTTCCCTGGTGGCGCAGTGGTTAAGAATCCGCCTGCTAATGCAGGGGTCATGGGTTCGATCCCTGGTCCGGGAAGATTCCCCATGCCGTGGAGCAACTAAGCCCTCAAGCCACAACTACTGAGCCCATGTGCCACAACTACTGAAGCCCGCGCACCTAGAGCCCATGCTCCGCAACGACAGAAGCCACCGCAATGAGAAGCCCGCGCACCGCAACAAAGACTAGCCCCCGCTCGCCGCAACTAGAGAAAGCCAGCGTGCAAGCAACAAAGACCCAACACAGCCAAAAATATGTAAATAAATAAATTTATTTTTAAAAAATCAAAAAAAAAATTTTAAACAGGTATGCATCACTTTAGTCTGAGTTAGGGCAGAAACTCCATTCCTCTGGCTCCCTGGGTCCGAGTGGGGGGAATTTCAGCTGAAGCAACAGTTCTGATCCCTCTCTGCACATACACGTGCACACACTTTATCTGAATAGTGGGTTTGGAAGAAGGAGCTGAGTCTGAACGGTTCACACCCTTTCTCTCTGCCTTTTGGAGTCTTCTGGGCCCCAGACAGAGGGTATTTTGATCAGGCTGGGGCCATGCAGTAAGCATCTACAGGAGCCTTGTGGTTGACCAGCTCTGCCATGCCCGAGTAGGTCTGGCAAATTTAGGGGTGAAATATCAGAAAACCCACCAGGCTGCATAGTGGAGCCACGTGTTTCAGTCCTGCTTTTATGGGCCATGAAGCTGATGTTTTCATTGCTGATTCCTGTGACTGGTCTCAAACTCAGGAGGGAAATGAAGAGATGCCCACGTTTTTTTTTTGTCCAAAGTCACAATAATAGACTGCCAACTAAAAATTGTCACTTGCCTTCTGGTTCTACAGGAATGAAGTCACTAGCCACTGCAGTGGCTGACCTTCAACTCACCCTGCAAGGAGTTCAGGGTGGAGATCAGGAATGAGGCACTCTGTGCTCTGGGAAAAACTGGCAGAACAGGTCTTCCGATAGTTAGATTTTTCAGAAGATTTTATCAGTCTAGTTTCTTCCATCTTCTCATATTTAGAAAAGCACTAAAATTATTAACGGAGACATCTGCCCCTTGCGACTAGCAGCGACCTTCTACCAAATGTGTGCTTTGTTGCACGTATCCCCCTTCATTAAAGCCATATGTATACTGACCTCCTCCCCCACCTCTTGGGAGCAGTTCCTCAGAGCTATCTGAGAGGCTGTCTCCTGGGCTATAGTCCTCATTTTGTCCCTAATAAAACTTAACTCACAACTCTCACATGGTGCATTTTTTTTTCAGTCAACAAGACAAAGAAAATTTTAGAAGACGATAAGCCAAACTTACAATGATTCCCTGCGGGCCGGAGATTAGAAATAGATTCAATTTCTGTAATGTTAAAATTATTTACAAGCAGGTATTATTATCAACATCAGGAAAATTTCTTGTTAACCAGAAATTATATGTTTTTTAAGGCTCTTTTAAAAAAATTATTTATTTATTTGGCTGCACTGGGTCTTAGTTGCAGCATGCGGGATCTTTAGTTGTAGCATGTGAGATCTTTAGTTCCCTGACCAGGGATCGAACGCGGGCCCCCTGCATTGGGACTGCGGAGTCTTAACCACTGGACCACCAGGGAAGTCCCAAGGCTTATTTTATACTTTACTTTTTTAACTGAAGTATAGTTGATTTACAACATTGTGTTAATTTCTTCTCAAGAATTATATGTTTAAACGCAAATAACCATCCATCAGTGAATGGATAACAAATTGTCTCTAGCCGTATGATGGAATACTGCTCAGGAACAAATTTTTTTCTTAAGTTTTTTGGTTTTTATTTTTTTGGTCACGCTGCAGGGCATGCGGGATCTTAGTTCCCCCGACCACCAGGGATCAAACAGGGGCACCCTACAGTGGAAGCATGGAGTCCTAACCACTAGACTGCCTGGGAATTCCTGGGAACAAATTTTTGATCCCTGCAACTGTCTGGATAAATCTCAAAATTATTACGCTGAGTGAAAGAAACAAGACCCCTCCCATACACACAGAGAAAATAACACACTATATGATTCCATTTATATAATATTCTAGGAAAAGCAAAATAATCTATAGTGACAGAAAGATCAGTGGTCCTGGGGACAGGAACAGAGGGAGGGTTATGAGGGGCCACAAGGAAACTTTTGGGGGTGATGGAAATGTTTGTTATTTTGATTGTAGTGGTGGTTTTATGAGTGCACACATGTCAAAAGTCATCAAATTACTTAAACATGTGGTTTGTTATACATTAATTATGCCTCAATAAACGAAAAAAATTTTTTTGTCTAATGGGGCACAGTTACTGGGCCATCCTTTCACATAATGTTCCATGTCAACAAAGCAAATTCACATAATGGTTAAGATCATGGAATAAGATTACTCAAGTTTTGCTACGTCATTAGCTGTGTGGCTTTGGGCAGCTTAACTTCTCTGTGCCTCAGTTTCCTCCTCTGTGCCTTTCTCACTGGGCTGCTGATAGGAGTCTGTACATGAAGGACTGAGCACAGTACCTGACATGCAATAAGCAAGCACTTGATAAATGATACCTTACCTTCATGGGATGGTGTATTTTTTGTTTGTTTTGTTTTGGGGGGTTATTTTTTGGTCACGCTGCGTGGCTTGTGGGATTTTAGTTCCCCGACCAGGGATTGAACCCCGGACCCTTGGCAGTGAGAGCTCGGATCCTAACCACTGGACAGCCAGGGAATTCCCATGGGAGGGTGTATTAATCATGTTTTTTATTTTCTACATTTTATGATGCTTTGACATCTTAGGTCTTGCAAACCTGGGGAAAGACCGCCCCTCCCAGGGTTAGCTAGTTCCTAGAGATAGCAAACCACATGCTTGGGAGCCCGCTTCTCATATGCAAACCAGCCAATCTGATCACCTCCTTTATCTAACCCTGGGACCCTACACCAATATTCCCTCTGCCCTAAATCATCCCAGGACCATGTAGCATGCAACTAGGGACCACCCCTAGAGCCTAGAACCCACTGAAATTATTTATTTATTTATTTAAATGCCTTTAAAAACATTTATTTATTTATATATATATTGATTTAATTGTTGGCTGCATTGGGTCTTAGTTGCAGCACGCAGGATCTTTCTTGCAGCATGCGGGATCTTTTGTTGTGGCACGTGGTCTTCTCTCCCTAGTTTCAGCCTGCTGGCTCAGTTGTGATCCCACGGCATGTGGGATCTTAGTTCCCCGACCAGGGATCAAACCCACGTCCCCTGCATTGGAAGGCGGATTCTTAACCACTGGACCACCAGGGAAGTCCCCCACTGAAATTATTTAAACCATCCAATTCTTAGCTTGCTCTGCTGGCCTCCCCTGCCTCTCCCATTCCTTCCAGCAAAAACTATAACAGAGGCTCTGGCCCATGCTTTTCCCTCACTCCTGCTGACCAGTCCTGGTGCGCCCCCGTGTGGCCGTGCTTGGCATGGCATGCCCCTGCTCTTGGGAATTGTAGTAATAAGCCCTTCTTTAAAGGACAGTTGGAGGATGGAGAGAATGAAGAGACCACCGAAATAAGAAATCATCTTGAGACCGAAAAACAAGGCAGGCAGCTCCATGTAATCAATGGATCCGTTTATTAGAGGGTAACTTGCTCACAGGGTGGGATCAATTGGACAGCGATCCGGAAGCATTCACAGCCTCACTCCACACCCCCGAGGGGCCATTTGGACAATTTATAGTTAACCTAGGGGATGGGGGAAGGTGCTTGGAAACAGGATGTGCGTTCCTAAGTCAAGATTTATAAATGGGTAACTAGTCTCATGGGTGCCGGGAATACATCAGCAGTGAAAGTTTTCATCATTGTTTGGGGCCTAACAGAGCATAGAGGCCACCTGAACCTAATGATTATGAAACAGTATTAACTACAAAGCCCTTGACGACAGAGAAGTCATTTACTGTACAGTACAGTCTTGCATAGGGTCAGTGGAAGGACAGGAGGAACAGGGCCCAAGATGGTGTCAGTTATGCTAATGGCCATACAACCGCTGTCTCCACGTCTATCACCTTACTATACGTGATTAAAACAAGTTCCAGGTACATTCTGTCTTGTTTTATTTTTATTTTGGTGGGGGTGAATTAGAAAAAAAATAGCTTTTTTGCGTTGCCAGGCAAAGGGGGCCACAGCAGACTAATGTCCTCAAAACTGTATGTCCCGACCTGGAGTGGGGTAGTGAGGAGTTTTATAGTAATGGTTCAAAGAGGAGGGCGTGATCAGCTCGTGGACATTCTTCTGATTTGTTGGTTGTGAGGTAGGTGGGAGTCAGCATCATTAACCTTCTGGTTCTAACCGTTCTGGGGTCTAAATGCTTGTGGGCACCATACCGTTAGTTAACTTCTCCCACCTGGTGGAGGTTTCAGTATCTGCAAAACAGCTTGAAGATATTGTTATGTATATCCCTTGAGGGGGGTGTACCAGGACCCTGTCCCAAGGCTGCACTATTGTCCAGGTACATTTTAAAACAGATGACAGGGACTTCCCTGGAGGTCCAGTGGTTGACACTCCACGCTTCCACTGCAGGGGGCACGGGTTTGATCCCTGGCTGGGGAACTAAGATCCTGCATGCCGTGCGGCGTGGCCCAAAAAAAAAAAAAAAAGTATATACATATGTATAACTGAGTCACGAGTCACTTTGCTGTACAGCAGAAATTAACACAACATTGTAAATCAACTATACTTCAAAAAAAAAATAACGCTCATTTCATGGGCAGTGATCCTAAGTTACTTAGGATCACTATCAGTCTGCCACCTGCATCTTTCAAGTGGTTCAGACTCAAAGGGCAGGAAAAGGAGTTGCTACCTTTTGAACCCCTAAAACCAAAGCCACCTGTGAGGCCCTTCTAACCTCTCCCCATCATCTCTGACTTCACTCTTGATTGCTCACCCCCTGTTCCCTCGGCCACTTGGACCTTCTTCCCATCCCTGGAAATTGCCAAGCTCACTCCCATCTCAAGTCTTTGCCTTTTCTGCCTTCCCCCGCGCTTCCCGGGGCTGGTTCCTCACCTCTCAGCTCTGGGCTCAGAGAGGCCCACCCTGCCCACTCAACCAAACACGTGTGCCCCCATCACGTGGCCCTGGTTTATTGTCTCAGAGTCTCTGAAACCGTTCCATGCGTGTGTTCACCTGTTTATCATCCTTCTTCCTTGTCTATTTTGTTCACTGCTGTGGTCCCAGTGCCTAGAACCATGCTTGCAAGAGAGCGGAGGCTGAAGGCACATTTGTTGAATGAATAAACCAAATGCTTTTTTGAAAAACGTGATTATCTTTCTTTAATAGCAAAATAATATATATTGCGCAAAACTTGGAAAATACAGAATACAAAATACTGAAAGGACAACTTAGAAACTTTATTAACATTTCGAACATCAAAGCATGAGTTGTATCTGCCCTTCTCTCCGTGTCTCCTGCGTGCATGTAGGACTATCAGTGGTGTGTCGGCGTGTCAGTGGTGTGTCGGCGTGTCAATGATGTGTCAGTGTGCTGGTGCACATGCGTTGACAGCCCTTCCAGGCTTCCTAAGGGGCCTTGACCCCTCAGGTCTCCCTAACTCCTAACCCACCCTTCCACATCTGTCCTGTTCCTGAGAATGGCTCTTCATCCAGGACCTTCTCGGGCCTCAGGGCTGGTAAAGAGTAAGGCTTTGCAACATAACCGAGAGGTAGCTATGGTCTTCCTCATTTCTGGAGGTGAGGACAGGGCCTCCGAGAGGCTGGCTGATGTCACAGAGGCCACACAGCTGGCAAACCATGATTCTAATGATCTGGAGGAGCCAAGGCTTAGGTTCTTTCTACCTGTGGCCTTCATAGCTCTCCAGCCGGATTACCTGCCCATGGTAAGGTGCTGCTCAGAGGGTCTGGGACTCATTAATAAAAGCTGAGAGGGGTCTCAGGCTTGGCTGGTGCAGTCACATCCACCAGTCCATGGACTCTTTGGGGCAGGCCCTGACAATGACCATACAGTGGGGTAGCCCCTTAGACAGGATCCTCTCTGCCTCCTGACCCTCCCAGCCCAGCCCCTGCAGCTCAAGGACCCTGAGCTTGGGCATGGTGAGGCAGGAGGAGAGGATTTCACGCGGGGAAGGCATTTCTGGGGTGATGAGCGGCCCCAGCAGGCACAGACTCTCCAGGGCCGGCATGCCCTCCAGGACCGACAGGCCAGGGGCCGAGAGGCCCCGCACGGTCAGCCGGATCTTCCGCACATCTCGGAGGTGGCGGCTGATGGCCAGGAGGGTGCTGTCGGCCGAGAGGGTGCAGCCCAGCACCTCCAGCCTCTGCAGGTAGCTCAGCTCCTGCAGGCCCATATCCAGCCCGGTCTCGGTCACCCGGTAGGTGCCGCCCAGCACCAGCGAGCGCAGCGCGCGGAAGCGCGTCAGGCCCTGCAGGTGCTCGTCGCGGAAGGCGGGGACACGGTCCAGCACGATGCACTCGAGCAGGGGCAGCACGGTGGGGTCCTGCTCCTTGAGGAGCCAGGCCATGGAGATCTCACAGCTGTGCAGCTCCAGGGTCCTCAGGGTGCAGGGGAGGCTGGTGATGGGCACCATGCTCAGGTTGGCCACGTGCAGGCAGAGGCGCTTGAGGTTGGGGCACTTCTGGCCCAGGGCCCTCATCAGGGCGGGGGACAGCTGGGGAGCCTGAGAGCCCGAGAACAGGTAGCCACCCATCCGCAGGGAATGGAGCCGGGATGCCATGTACCGGCGAAGGAGGTGCCACATGACTTTAGGCCGCATCTGTAAGAACCAGAAACGGGGTGGGGGGGGGGCTGTGACTGGGGGAGAGATGTGGGGCATCTTCCAAGGCCCCCACCTGCCTGGAGACAGGCAGTCCCCAGCTGGGGCTCTGATGTTCCCTGGGAATTCTGTCCTTCCCTCACCAGCCTCACGCCACCAGATACCTCCCCAGGAGCAACAGGATGATTTAATCTGTGTTGACCTCTAGGTTGGAAAAAAAGCAATGGCGATAAGAGACCATAACAGATCTGTCTCTAGCAAGAGTTATCTTCTGCAGTAAGCAAGAAAGTAAATCCACCTGGCAATATTTTTATCCCTTTCTTAATGACTACCTCCTCATAGAAATAAGCAACATAAAATAAAACTGAAAAAGGCTAAAACTGCCCAGGGTAAATCAGATCTAGGTTAAAAGAAAAAAATAAAAATCACAGCTTGGTAATAGTGAAAGCTGCAAAAATTAACCCTGGGAAATTAGTAGAAAACAAACAAATGAACTATAACTAACTGGTACCCTGTGCATTTCATTATATGTACATTTTAGCTTCAAAAAAAAAAAGGACAGAAAAAAGAAATTGTAGGGACTTCCCTGGTGGCGCAGTGGTTAAGAATCCGCCTGCCAATGCAGGGGACAACGGTTCGAGCCCTGGTCCGGGAAGATCCCACATGCCGCAGAGCAACTAAGCCCGTGCGCCACAACTACTGAGCCTACACTCTAGAGCCCACAAGCCACACTGAGCCTGCATGCCACAACTACTGAAGCCTGCGTGTCTAGAGCTCGTGCTCTGCAAAAAGAGAAGCCACTGCAGTGAGAAGCCCGCACACTGCAACGAAGAGTAGCCCCCGCTCTCCACAACTACAACGAAGACCCAACGCAACCATAAATAAATAAAATTAAAAAGAAACTGCATACCATAAAATCTGTTGACGAGTTTTTTTTTTTTTTAAATATGACTTTTTTATTAGCAAAATCCACGACCAGGCAAGAGGATATTTTGCTGCCTCTCAGTTACACCTTTTCTGTTGGGTTCTTGGTATCCCTAATCCTTTTATTCCTAAATTCTTTTTTAAAATTTTTTATTGAAATATAGTTGATTTACTATCTTGGGTTAGTTTCAGTGTACAGCAAAGTGATTCAGAATATATATATATATATTCTTTTTTTACATTGTCTTCCATTTTAGGTTATTACAAGATTTTTAGTATAGTTCCCTGTGCTATACTGTAGGTCCTTGTTGGTTACCTATTTTATATACGGTAGTGTGTATATTTTAATCCCGAACTCCTAATTTATCCTTTCTCCCTGTTGACTACTCTTGACAGAGGAATCAAATCTTCCTGATAAAATCTGGACCTGCAAGTTTGGGCCGAGGGAAAGGGACTCACTAGAAATATTGCCCACTAAAAGGGAACTCACAAAAGTAGAAGCGACCGTTGGCAAAATTTTAAATGCCCACGAAGCCAGAGGTTGAATCCCTTTTACTTGTAAAAGGACAAAATTAGAAAATCCTTTAAGTTTCATAATATCAAACACTGGCCAGGATGTGGAGAAGCAGTTCTCAGGTCCTGCTGGTGGCATTTGGTCTGGATACTTTGGAATGCGATCTGGTGGGTTTTACTGAAATGTAAAATGTGGACACCCACTGGCACCTGTTTTGTTTTTAAGAATATGGGAGCAGGAATTCCCTGGCGGTCCAGTGGTTAGGACTCCGCACTTTCACTGCCGAGGGCCCGGGTTTGATCCCTGGTCAGGGAACTAAGATCCCACAAAAAAAAGGGGGTGGGGAGCATCTGCTGCTTCTCTGGGAAAGAACAAGATGACCTGGGTGACAGAAGTAGGGAGACCTTACTTTCCAATCTTTATTATTTTGTACCTTTTGAATCCTGTGTATATCTTTTTTTGCACCGCCCCCTTTATTATTTTTTTAAACTAATTTTTCAGTTTGTTTAAATGCACATACTGCCTGACCTAGTAAGACCTCTTTTGTGGAATTTACCCTACAGAAACATTAGTTTCTGACATCGTGGTTTTAACAGCAAAAACCAAATGTCCACTGATAAGATAACAGCCATGTAGGTAGTAACTAAGAACAAAGTAGATCCAGAGATATGAACCCTGGTAACTCCTCAAAACATGCAGGAAAGAGTGGCAAAATGATACTTTAAAGGTTAAAGAAAAAAGAAACAATACTATATATTTTATATGGGTACAATTATTCCAACCATAATGGCTAACCTGTATTGAGTACCTACTGTTTGCCAGGTGCAGTGATGAGCACTGAACTAGAAAGCTCACACAGTACCTGGTTGTGTAGCAGGTACCTCTGGAAAAATGCAGTGGCCAGAATCTTGTTGCAAGAGTACAGCTATGATTCAACACAGCCTGACTCCAAAGGCCAATCTTGCTCTTGTAACCACTTTACTTTCCTTCCCTTATACAGGCCCAAGGATATAAAGGCATAGAAGATGGGATAGAAGGAAATATTCCACACTTATAATAGTGGTTACTCTGGGGAAGGGTTGAAGATACCAGGGGATGACTGTCAAAGGCTCTTAGCTTCATCTGTGGCAATACTTCAATGGTTTTTTGTTTTTAGATATAATTGACATATTATATTAGTTTCAGGTGTACACACAATGGTTCGATATTTGTATATCTTGTGAAATGATCACCACATAAGTCTAGTTAACATCCATCACCACACATAGTTATACTACTTCAACATTTTTACAAGAATTATTCATGACTTGTGTGATTTTTAAAAATTAAACCTCAAAAAGAGAAACGCAAAACAAATGTTCTAGTTAATCTCTATTACGTATGCTAAAGCATTTAGGGATGAAGTGGACTCTTGTCTGCAACTTATTTTGAAGTGTATTTAAAAAATAAAATGGATTGATGGATGGAAAGAGGGATGGATGGATCGGTCAACAGGGGATAAAACAAATGTAGTTAAATACTAATAGTGGGCAACTTCGTGTTCTCTGTACTATTCTTTCAACTTTTATATATGTTGGAAATTTCTCATAATAAAATGGCAGAAAAAATAACTAAGAACTACATTATTATGTAATGTGTTAGTTTTTTAGTACAGAAAAAATAACCATTTTTAAAGGTGATTTCAATAAAAATAATTTCTATACAAGGCCACAACTCCTTATCTAAAACTCCTGAAGACAGATGGGTTTCAGAATTCAGAATTAATGTGGTACAAATACCATATATAATACCATCAGAAGGGTCAAGGGCAGCACCTTGTTATCAGATTAATATTTTTCAGTATAACATGACTTTTATTCCAAGTGGGATAAGGAAAAGGACATTAATAGCCTCACACCAGTTCACATCAGGTGTTGCCACCAAATGAATTTGTGCCAAGCTTACAAAAAACCTTTTCACTTTTCTGGCTTTCTGATTTTGGAATTGCAGATGAAGAACTGAAAGTGAGAAAATATAAAGGATCCTACCTCTCAGAAATTGTACTTCTAGGTTTCAGAGTAACTGGTACCTGGATGCAAGAAGACAGACACAAGGACATTCTTGTGGAACAAGAAGCAACAGCATCAGTAACACCTTGAAAGTTATTAGAAATTGGGAATCTGGGGCCCCCACTCCAGGCCACTGAATCAGAATCTGCATTTTAACAAGATCCCCATAGGTGATTCGTATGCACAGTAAAGTCTGAGACACTTATAAAGCTGTTCACAACAGTAGAAAGTTGGAAATAACCTAACCATCTGTCAACAGGAAAATAGATAAACAATTTGTGGTATATTCATTTAACAGCAGTTAAAAGGAATGAATTAGATTTACAAGTGCTGATTAGAATAAATCTCAAAAGCGATGTGTGAATAAAGCTGGTTATATAAGTAAAACAGCATTTAACGATCTAAAGAGTAGAGCAGCATTATCTAAATTTTAGAAATACGTTAACAATACTGTGTATTGCTTACGGGCACACACATAAGAAGTAAATAAAAACGCGAAGGGATACAAATCCACTTTATGATAGTGGTTACCTCTGAGGAGGGTTTCAAAAGTGCAAGAGATATACCTAAAACTGTTGTATGCAGATGTGTATATATAAACATTTGTATGTGTGTTTCACAAGATCAGCAGTAAATAAGGCCAAAGGTTAAAAAAGGTTAAATCTAGGTAGGGGGGGAAATAGTTTCAGATATTATCCTCTGTACATTTCTACATATATTTGAAATAGTTCATAATAAAAAGAAAAAAATAAAATGCAAATGGGAGAAAGTGGAAATGGTTTGCCTGCACCACTCAGGAGATTAATTCTGGAAATAAGTTGACTATGGAAAATGATTTCTCCATGAAAACTCATCAATAAGCCCTTTCCCTGCACGACTTTGGTAACACCCATTCTGGAGGTGGGGAAACTGAGGCCTGGACGTCACAGTGGAGCAAATAACTGACGCGGCCGGGATGCACCCGGAACAGCCTCGCTCGAAACACAGGGTTGGAGGCGTGGTCCTCGAGGTTGGGCCAGCCCGACCTTGGCCCAGACCTGCCCGGCCAGCCCCGCATACCGTGTAGAGCGTCAGGTCGACATGTCGCCACAGCCACCGGTCGTCCACTAGCCTCTTCCAGCGGTGACAGACCCTGGGGAAGGGGACCTGCCGTTAGAACGTCCCGGCCCCGCGGGGACCAGATGTCCATCTCCTGGTGCAACCCCCCCCCCCCGCCCGGCCCTTCCCTCGCGCGGGGCGGGGCCGCACCTGGAGATGCGGATCCTGTCCCGAACCGGGAGGTAAGAGAAGATCTCCAACAGGACAGAGTCCGGCAAGTCCGCAAAAGTCGCCATGATCCCGCCGACACGCACTTCCGCTTCCGGCGAAAGGGACTCGTTGACTCGCCTTGGAAGCCCCTAAGAGACGGCAGGAAGTGAGGGTGCCGGCAGGGAGGTGGTCGTGGCTTCCGGTAGCCGGCAGAGTTCTGGCTTTCCTCTTGCGGGGACGTGGTTGGGCCCTGGAGCCAGACCAGCACGGGATCTGAACGCGGCACCGAAGGTGGGGTTAGGGACTAGGACCAAGCCCGGAAGGCGTGGCTAGGGCGATGACGATACCCGGGGGCGGGGTTAAGGGCGGGAACGAGACTCGGGGGGCGTGCCTGGGGAACTAGGACCACGCCCTGAAGGCGTGGCTAGAGCGGTGACGAGGCCCGGGGGCGGGGTTAAGGGCGGGAACGAGACTGGGGGAAAGCGTGGCTGGGGCGGTCACGAGCCCTAAAGGGAAGGATTGAGGGCGGAACCAAGAGCGGAGGACAAGGTGGAGAGTTCGAGAATAAATTTGTAGAAGTGAAATAGCATGTTAAAAGGCGTGTTGAATTTTTCGCTTTTATTGATGGCGCCAAATTGTTCTCCACAGAGCCTGAACTGACACTCCCTCCAGATATATATCACTCTTTTTTTTCTAAATATATTACTCACTTTTAAAGTTGCAATTCATAAGGGCAGTGAAATTTATTCAAACATTCCCGTATTGATGAGTATTCACGTTGCTTCCAGTTCTATCACCGCAATATCGGCGCTAAACATTCTCTTTATATATGCATGTACATGCATATGTGTGTGTGTGTGTATATATATATATATATATATACACACACACACACACACACATACATATGTAATATATACCTCCTATGTTTTTATTTCTATAGGATAAATAACCAGGAGTTGGGTTGATGGGTCAGAGGACATGTGAAGTTTAATTCTGAATAGGTTTTGCCAAATCACACTCCCAAGAGCCTATAATGGCAATACATGGTTTTGGGTTGTTTTTTTTGTTTGTTTTGGTTTGGTTTTGTTTTTGCCGCGCTGTGCGGCTTGCAGGATCTTAGTTCCTCGACCAGAGATTGAACCCGGCCAGGGCAGTGAAAGCACCGAGTCCTAACCACTGGACCGCCAGGAAATTCCCTGGCAATACATGTTTTTAATACACACACAGAGAAGAAATTGGAGACGTTGAAAACTGTTTTAGAAATAAATGCAAACTGGGACTTCCCTGGCGGTCCAGTGGTTAAGACTCTGTGCTTCCATTGCAGGGGGTGCAGGTTCGTTTTCTGGTGGGGGGATTAAGATCCCGCATGACGGGCAGCCCGGCGCCCCCCCTCAAAAGAAAGCAAACTCATTAAGATGTATATGTTAGGGCTTCCCTGGTGGCGCAGTGGTTGAGAGTCCGCCTGCCGATGCAGGGGACATGGGTTCGTGCCCCGGAACGGGAAGATCCCACATGCCACGGAGCGGCTGGGCCCGTGAGCCATGGCCGCTGAGCCTACGCGTCCGGAGCCTGTGCTCCGCAACGGGAGAGGCCACAACAGTGAGAGGCCCGCGTACTGCAAAAAAAAAAAAAAAAGATGTATATGTTAAATGTGTGCAATTTTGTATATCAACTATATCTGAATAAAGCTTAAAAATCTGTATGCTTTCACTTATCCATAAATAAATAAAAAGTAAAACACTGTGGTATTCACCTATCAGATTAAGATGAGGAAGCCAGAAAATACCCACACTAGCCTTGGTGTGAGGAAGTAGACCTTCTCAACCACTGCAGATGGGGCAGAATTGATGCAAAATCTTTGAAGACAGTTTGGCAATATCAGATTGCAGCCCCTGTAGGGCCCAATAATTCCACTTCTAGGATCTCAAATTGTCAGAAAGAATGAGGTAGGTCTTTCTGTGCTGTTTGGAACAATCGCTAGGATATTGTTTTCTTTTAAAAGCAAAAGGTGTAGAGAACAGTGTATATAGTTTGATCTCGTTGGATATACATATTTGTTGTGTTTCATTTTATACATAAAGGCCTGTATGAAAACAAAGTCATTCATTTCTGCCCTTTGACACAACTTAAAATATTGTATATTACTTGAAAATACAAAGTCCCTATCTCCATTGAAACGCGTTATTGACATCTGAGAGGTTTCATCATTTTCTTGGGAGGCTCTGTATCACATGTTTGAAGACACAGAGATGAAATGAAAACTTTTAACTGTAATTGTCCCTGCGGAGGGCCTGGGGTCTGGAGGGTGAGGAAACTTTATGCTGCTGTATATAATACTTCTGTACTGCTTGAATTTTTACCGTGTGCAAGAAAGTTCCAAATGTTTATTAATAAATCCAACCCCTTTCATATTTTTCCTCAAACAAGAGCACAGAAAAAAAATGCTTCATGCTCTGGCAACCATTTTACGACTGTGGGAGAAAAGACCAAAAGAATCACATAGAGGTCAAGTCGCTTGCCAGGGCCACAAGCCCAGATTTTTCTGATGCCAGAGCGTGGGCCTCTATCACAGTGCTCTCCGATTCCCTCTGGAAAGCCCATGCCAGCACGCAGGGGCAATGACTCCTCTGCTCCCAGCGCCTTGGGCTTCCCCTTCACAGCACCTGTGTCACACTGTATTGCAAGGACCTCTTCACTTGTCTTCTTTACTTGTTTTCCTCCTGTATCAGACTGAATTCTGGGGTGGCAGGTCGGCCTTGGACACTGCTGCATCTCCAAGGCCTGCTGACAGGCTGAGATGTTGGGAGAAGGGACCTCCTGAGCAACTCTCTCCACCTCTAAGATTATTTCCCCTCTGGTGAACCTTTAAGTTCAGCGGAACGCAGGTGTCGCTGACCCCAGCTCAGTTACAGGGGTTTCCTAAGAACCATCTCCTCCCCATCAAGCATACAGGAGTGGAGGGATGGGAATCCCCAAGTATAAGCTCCTTCCTCTGGGTCAGAAACTAGGCAACAAGGGGCAGAGGGGCCCTGCCCAGCTTGCTCCTTGAGTTCTGACCCAGAACTCTCCCTCCTGGGAAGCATCTACCTCCTCACAAGAGCAGCTCTGACAGCAGGTCCTTCGGCTGCCTAGACAGGAGGATGGGACTGTCCTGGCCCCTCAACGGGCAGGCACTGAGGCCCTTCATGGGAAGCGCCGAATGATATTTACCAGGATGTGGAGAGAGGTCTCTAAGGTGAGGTGTCCTGTCTCCTGAGGCCTTTCCCCCTCCCACCTGGCTCTGGAGGAGGCAGTCCGTGCAGCAGTGGCAGCCTAGTCCTGGGACTTCCCATTGCCCATCCCCTCCACTTCCTCAGGATGCCTTAGCCCAGTTGGGGCTGGCGGCCCCCGACTAGATCCCCACTACTGCCCATGGAGCCCAAGCCCCCAACAATCCCAGACTTTATATTCCTCCCCTTTCAGCAGCACTCCTCACCCCTTTCCAATCTCCCCCAGCCCATAACTCAGCATCACCATCCTGTGCCTTAGCTCCCCTTTTTTTTTTTTAATTTTTAAAAACATTTGGGTTTTTTTTTTTTTTTGGCTGCACCACACAGCTTCTGGGATCTTAGTTCCCTGGGCACGGATTGAACCCAGGCCCTCGGCAGTGAGAGCGCAGAGTCCTAACCACTGGACCGCCAGGGAATTCCCTAGCTATCTTTGAATCAAACATTGAAAAAATAGAACTTCTTGTTTAAAAAAATAACATTTACTTTTTCTTCTGATTACAAAAGTAACATATGTTCATTGTAGGTAATCTGGGAAAACACCAAAAGCACCAAAAAGAGGAACATGAGACACAGCAATTCCACCGTCTAGTGGTAAACACCATCAACATCTGGTGTGTCCTAGTATTTCTATGTGACTGCAAAAATGTGTTCCTTCCAAACTTTCTCGGGCACATTAGTCCCCTCAGGCTCACCCTTGACCTTCCCATCTCCCCCTCTTGCCCCATCTGTTCTTCTGCAAGAGGACTGTCAGGGGCTGGTCCAAGACCGATTCTTACTACAATCCTAGGGTGGGGATTGCTCTCCCCATTCATAGGTGAGGAAGATGAGAATCAGAGAGGGGAAGAGTTGAGATCACACAGCTTAATATTAAGGGGTTTTGACTCATCTGTCTGGATCCAAAGCCTGTGTCTCCAATCTGAATAAGCTTTCCGTTCAGATTCCCTGCCTTCTCAAGCCCACTCAGAGGGATTCTGCAGGGGTCGGAGAAATAACGGATCAAAGTCCTGAGGCAGGAAGGCCCCTGAGTCTAGTGTTTGAGGTGGGACTCCTTGGGCCAGTTCCCTAAGGCAGGACAGTCCTAACAGGATCACAGAGCATCCTCCCTTTCCCCAGGAAAGCATCTCATGTCTTCCACCTAATCTCATATCCTAGATTGAGAAGGCGGATTGGGTGAATCAGAAGTGGTGGCCCCGCGGCTGCCCTGGTGGCGCAGTGGTTGAGAATCTGCCTGCCAATGCAGGGGACACGGGTTCGAGCCTTGGTCCGGGAAGATCCGACACGCCGCGGAGCAGCTAAGCCTGTGCGCCACAACTACTGAGCCTGCGCTCTAGAGCCCGCGAGCCACAACTACTGAGCCCATGTGCCACAACTACTGAAGCCCGTGCACCTAGAGTCCCCGTGCTCCGCAAGAAGAGGAGCCACCACAATGAGAAGCCCACGCACCGCAATGAAGAGTAGCCCCTGCTCGGGGCAACTAGAGAAAGCCCACGCGCAGCAACGAAGACCCAACGCAGCCAAAAATAAATAAATAAAAATTTAAAAAAAAAAGAAGTGGTGGCCCCTTTTCAGAGTGAATCCTTTTAGGCTCACCAAACTAGGAGAATCCTGTCTGCTGAGAAGGAACAGTTCAAGAGTCAGTTCCATTGACAGGTTGGACTTAGGGAGGGGTGTTCTCTGTCCCACCAGCTCTGGGGAACCAGACCAGTTCAGGGGCTGCTTTGGCGCTGAAAGGCAAGGTTGGGAACTGGTACACAGTGCCCCCTGTAGGGCGGGAGCGACCTTCCTTGAAGATACAGACCTGGGAGATTCTGCAGTTGCAGGTAGGCGTGCAACGTGAACTCCATTCTGGTAAGTGCTGGTATCCAGGCCAGGATCAGGAGGCTCCTTCACTTATTGACTGCAGTCTGCACCCAAGATGTCCCTGGGGTCAGGCGAGATAAGCAGAGGGAAGGGGTGAGCAAAACGCTTCCGAGGCCCAGCCCTGAATGAAGGCAGGGGGGCGGACGGGATGCCCGCAGGACTTGACCCAGGCTCCCCAAAGCCCTAAAGCTGCAGTTAGAGGCTCCGTCAGGCTCAGGAACGAGAGGTCATCCCCGCCCACCGAGATGCCACACCAGATGGCGTCTCAGCACAGCGAAAAGCCTTCAACTAACTGCATCCAAACGGCTGGGCGCCGGTTCATGACCTCTGACTCTCCACGCCCCTCCCCCGCCCGGACCCTCATTCGTCTCCACGGTCCGTCCACATGTGTCCCTCTACTCAGGCTCGGGACCCCAAAGCTGCTCCTGGGAATCGCAAGCCCACTTCCGGCCCGGAGGGGCGTACTCCGCGCGGTGTTGACGGGCACTGGGAGGAGCGGAGGGAGGAGCTTTCGGCTGCGCACTTCCGCTTCCGGTTCTTAGCGTCAGCGCTGGTTGGGGCTCTGCCTTCGAGCGAGCTTGTTGTGGCGTCTGCTGGTGCCAGGAGATTCAAGGTGAGGTGGCCAGGTGGAGAGGCCCGGAGTAGCGGAAAGTTGATGGGACCCGGCCATCGAGGATCCGCCCGCCTGCGAGAGGCGAGGCTCGGCCTTCAGGCTACCTGAAATGGGACTGGGCCGGGCCGGGGGGGTGGGACGTGCGGCTGCCTGGGGTCTGCGGTCGCCGTGGGGTCCGAGGTCCTGGGACTTGGGGCCCAGGAAGACTGCGTTCTGGGGGATTGAGGGGGGCGTGAACATTAAGTCTCAATAACGGGGTGCCTTGGGGCCTGAGGGACCCCTGAAGTCCTGATTCTTTTGCTTCTGTCCCCGCTCTGTGTAGCTCCATCCTGAAGTCCTGATTCTTTTGCCTCTATCCCCGCCCTGTGCAGCTCCAGCCAGGATGATCGAGGTTGTTTGCAACGACCGTCTGGGGAAGAAGGTCCGCGTTAAATGCAAGTATCCACTGGCGGCCGAGAGGCGGTGGCTTCCGGAGGGTGCTTGACATGAATGAGGCAGGCAACTCAGTCTATGTTGTAGGGTGATTTTAGTTAAACCCGGGGGCAGGGGTGGGAATGGGGTCCTGGCAGAGTGCATTCACTACTGGAAATGTCCTCGTCGCGTTCTATCTCCCCCTTCCATTTTCCTTAATTCGTCTGCGCCCAGTACTGATGACACCATCGGGGACCTTAAGAAGCTGATTGCAGCCCAAACTGGCACCCGTTGGAACAAGATCGTATTGAAGAAGTGGTGAGTACAGGGGTAGAGCTGGGGGCTGGACAGGAGCAGGCCAGAAGTTTTTGGTTGGGGGAGGGCTGCAGCCAGCCCTTTGCTTAGGCAGAACTTCCTCAGCTTGCCTCCAGGCTGAAGGGCCTCCTTAGGCTTTTTCCTGAAAAGTTTTTATCCCACAGGTACACGATTTTTAAGGACCACGTATCTCTGGGGGACTGTATCCTTTGACTTCTTGAGGAAGGGTCTCCATACCCGGACTTGGTTCTCTTTGTTCAATACTGGAGTCTATATGAGATTATGCACATAATGTGTTTAACTTAATATGTGGCACATGCTAAGTATTTAGAAAATGGGAGCCATGTAATTATTTTGTTGGGGGAGGAGGGTGGTTGGTGAAATGTTTTGATTTGACTTGGCTTGTAAGACTTTGACATTTTTCAGTCAAAGTATTTATTACTGAGCTCCACTTGAGTTGGGTACGGGAGGTCAGAGTGGAGGGAGACTCGGGCATGTTTGTTGTGCAAAAGGAACATGAACTTTTTTAAAAGTTTGGATTCTTTTCAAATTAAAATGATCCAAACTAAAATGTGGCCACCCTGACCCAACTGTGACACATGGGAGGGGTGGGGATGGAGCCCACAGTGAGGATTCCTTAACGCCTGTACTTCAGATGAAATCCACGATGGGATGAACCTGGAGCTTTATTACCAATAGGGCAGAATTCCTTCTCCCTGTCCTCTCTTCCCCCACCCTCGCCCCCCACACTAATATGGATGCTTGTGTTTGAAAACTCATGTTAATAAAAACTTAGAGGTTGCTTCATTCACTGTTGTCATCTTTGAGTGAGGGCTATCTCTTGAGGAGAGGGTTGGCATCTGGTCGTCACTATATTCTCAGTACCCAGCTGCTCAATAAGAGTTCAAGATTGGATCAATGAGGGAGCCAGTAGACTGGGAGCCTGAATGGAAGACCAGAGCTCTGGGGCTAGCCATGTGTCTCTGAAGGTCAACAGATCCTGGGATTATTGTCACCCTAATAGACCAAGGAACCTCTGGGTAAGGACAGTAGATGTAGTAGTTAGGAATACAGGTTTAGATTCAGAGAGACTGTGGGTGGAATCCCAGCTCTGCCACCAACTGTGACCCTGGGCAAGTTACTTAATCTCCGTTAACCTTCATTTCCTTATCCAAACTGGAACCGACAGTGTTTACTTCAGTGGTGTGTTGTGAAGTGGAGATGAGATAAAACATGATTAAGCAGCCACAGTTCTTAGCGCTTATGAAATCCTTGTGGACAGAGTGAAACAGTGTGGCATAGGCTATAAGAAGAACCCAGCCTCAACAGTCAGACCAACTGGGTTTGAATTTTGATCATTAGCAGTGGAATTTGGAGGAGTCAGACTCTCTGATCCTCAGTTTCTTCCTCTAAAAGGGGGAACCATGATGACAATCACGTTTCCATGAGATAATGATGAGATAATGGATAATGATGAGATAATGGAGTTAAAACAGCAGGATGGGGCTTCCCTGGTGGCGTAGTGGTTGAGTCCACCTGCCGATGCAGGGGACACAGGTTCCTGTCCCGGTCTGGGAAGATCCCACATGCCACGGAGCGGCTGGGCCCGTGAGCCATGGCCGCTGAGCCTGCGCGTCCGGAGCCTGTGCTCCGCAACGGGAGAGACCACAACAGTGAGAGGCCCACGTTCCAAAAAAAACAAAAAAAACAGCAGGATGCCTGGCATTATTAGCTGTCTCCTGCCTTCTTCCCTCAGGTTTGAGTAGACAGGACCCCAAACACTCCATTTCTGTTCCCCTGGCCACAGACCCTGGGGTCAACCTTGGCCCTGTCCTTTCCCAGAGCCACATTCTGGAGCTGCTTTGAGAGTTTCACCTAGAACCTTGCTCCATCCCTTCTCCCCTCTCTGTGTATTGACTTGGCTGATCCTCCTCAGGACATAACCATGTTCAAGTCTAGCCCACTGCCCCACCCAGGCTCCTGCCTGCCTTTTGCCACCAAGCTTCTTGGGATGCAGACCTGCCAGCTCCCTGGGGTGATGGTCTCACCTTGGTCTCCATTGGCCACCTCCCTACCTGCTCCCTTGGCTTCCCTTCTGTCCCTAGGACTCCACTTCCTCCTGACAAGGTAGAAATCTGTTTTCTGGTAACCCTGCTCTTATAGGTCAGTATCCTCCTTACCTGTCTGCTTAAAAACAAACCCCCCCAATTTTTTTTGATTTCATGACAACCTTGACAAGGTGAGTCCTTGTTTTCAAATCAGCATAGAAAAGTACAGGCCAAAAATAAGACCCCACTCCTGGCCCCATTCTCTCTCCTGAGGTCAGGCCTTTTTCAGTGCATTTATATAAACCTCAGTTTTATTTTTAAAAAGACTGTGCCAATAACTACTTGTAAAAAAAATCCAAATGTTTTGTTAAAAATTGTTTCTTATTTTTATAATATCCCCACCGACAGTGGCAATAATTAACATTTGAGTGAATCCAGAAGTTTTCTGAAATACAACCTATAGTTTTTATACAGTTGGAATAATTATATATTATGTAATATTTGCATACCATTCAGCAGTTTGCTTTTTTATGCTTCTTTCTATATAAATTATCTGTTTCATTCTTTTTCATTAGTATTTTTATTGATTTTTGTTTGCTTTTTTTTTTTTTTACATCAAAGGGCAGTATGCAGGGATTTTTGTGGTGATGGCTGGAACTGTAGTGGTGGATGCAGGACTCAGCATTTGCCAACCAGGACATAGGGAGAAAGATGGAATGCAGGCTGTCAAATAAATCTGCCTGTATTACAAATGAATCACATGTCCCCACCAAAGGGGTTAGGGGAGAAAGGAGCTGACCTAAATAACCTTGAAAAAGTAATTTGATTTAATACTGTAAGGATAAAGAAAAAAGAATTGTACACAAACACTGTACTTTAGTTGGTAACTGTGTTCCTTACAGTGGTATAACTTAGCAAATCTGAAACTAGTTTTGTACATGTATACACACACAGAGTTGGATAATATATTGTATATAATTAGAGCCAGGTTTCTTGCTGCTGGAGAAAGAAGTTACAAATCAAACTAGGAGAGGGTACAGTGGAAGGGAGTGGGTAGAATGAACCCTGTGGGGCTGGATTAGAGTTGGGCGTTATCAGTGTGGACTCATGGTTTTTGTTTAATATGTTTACAGACACATGTAGAAATACAGACATGTGCATATATCCCTATATTTCCTTTACCCACTTAGAGGGACCAGAAGCCGTGACACCCCAGTATCAGTGAGCACACCCAGCAGCCAGATCTTGCTTTCTAAATAATATTCTCCAATAAAAGGAACCAGGGCTTCTGGGAGAAGTAATTTGGGGTGGGGGTGGGGGGGAGGAGAAGTAATTGATTCCAGAGCTAGGGCAGGGAAAATATAAGCTGAGCCCGTATTTTCCTGCTCTTATAGGTCAGTATCCTCCTTACCTGTCTGCTTAAAAAACAACCCCCCAAAATTTGTGTACCAGAAGGTAAGAAGTACTCAAATAAAAAGGATGGAAGCATGTTGAAAGGGCACAGAGGCCAACCTGTGAAAAAGCTCTCAGTGGCCAAATTTGGAACAACTTGAGCAACAAAATAACGATAGTATTGGATTATAACCCAAAGAATTAAATGTCCTTGAGCCCATGCTCATATAAATAAATAACTGAATATGTAAATGAGTGGGGGAGAAGGGACAACTCTTCATTACAAAAGGATTTCAGTTAGTTGTAGAAGGAAAGAGAGAAATAAGAAATCACCCACCCTTGCATCACCGTAGTAATAATTGCTGTAGGCAAGATGCATTAATAGATGCTAAAATTGGTGGGCAAAAGTTTAAGCAGAAGTAGGATATTTGCACAGTCTCAAAAGTATCTCTCCCAAAAGTAGTTATTCATTACAAAGGGGAAAATAGTTCAGATACTGCCCTAACCAAGTGATCAAAAACGTCACAACTGAGAGGCAGCTTCTAAGATGGCCCCTAGTGATCTCATGTATTCATACCCTTGTGTGATCCTCTCCTCTTGAGTATAGGGTAGATCAAACTTCTGACAAACAGAATATGGCATAAGTGATGGTATATCACATCTGAGATTGGGTTGTGAAGAGACTGGTTTCTATCTTGCTTGCTCTCTTGCTCATTGATGAAAGCCAGATGCCATGTGAGCTGCCTTACTGGCCCCCAGCCAGTAGCCAGTGAAGAACTTGTGGTCCTCAGTCCAGTATCCTCTTAGCAACTGAATCGTGCTAGCAACCATAGGAGGGAACTTGGAAGCAGATCCTATCCAGTTAAGCCTTCAGATAAGACCACAGACACCCTTGCTGACACCAGCTAAACTGTACTGGAAACTGAGATGGCAAATGTTAATCCACTAAATTGCGGGGTAATTTGTTATGCAGCAGTTGAAACTCTAATACTACCAGTAATACATTGCAACATCATTGATCACCCAGTATGATGCACTGAGAAGGGCATATGATCTCTGTGGTATCCCTCCCAATAATGCATAACCTCAGTCTAATCATGAGGAAATACCAGACAAACCCCATCATGACCAAACATCAGAATGAGAGACATTCTACTCTACAAAAGTATCAAGAGCATGAAAGACAAGGAAAGACCTAGAAATTGACATATATTGGAGGAGACTAAGGAGACATGACAATGTAGATCCTGGAACGTAAAAAGGATATTGGTGGGAAAACTGGGGAAATTCTTTTAAAGTCTAGTTTAGTTAATAGTATTGTACCAATGTTGATTTCTTAGTTTTGATCATTATTCTGTGGCAGAATTTCTCAAGTTTTGGCACTGTTGACATTTTGGGTGGATAATTCTTTGTGCATTGTAGGATGTTCAGTAACATACTCAGCCTCTACCCACTAAATGCGAGTAGCATCTCCTTTCTTCCATTTGTGACAATCAAAAATGTCTTAAAACATTGCCAAATGTCCCTTGGGGAACAAAATCACCCCTAGTTGAGAGCCTCTGTTCTATTATGTAAGATGCTAATATAAGGGAAGGCTGGGTGAAGGACACTGAAAACTATACTACTTTTGCAGCTCTGCCCTAAGTCTAAAATTATCTTTTAAAAAGTATTATTACTACTGTGCTCATATATGCTTGTAAAAAAGAATCAAAATGTTATGTTAGAACTTAAGTTCCCATTTCTTCCTTCACCTGAATCACCAGTGTTAGTCATTAACATATTTGAATAAATCCAGAAATTTTCTGTGATATAAAACTAGTTTTTACACAATTGAGATAATTGTACATACTGTAATAATACACATAATTAAATTATTTTTTGTTGATTTTTTTTGGTTTTGTTATGCTTTCATACATACTATAATTGCCACACTGTACTGTGACTTGCTTTTTTTTTTCACCCAGCAACACATATCCTTGCTATGGACCAGACATTGTTTTTGAGTGCTTTACATAGATTAACTCATTTAACCTTGACATCAAAGGTATTTATGAGATATGTATTTTTCTTACCCTCATTTTGCTGATGGAGAAGCTGAAGTGCACAAGTTAAGTAATTTGTTCAAGGTCATAGCAAATGGTAGAGCCAGGCTTTGAATCTAAAGCAATCTGGCTCCTGAGTGCTCTTAACCTTCAATTCCCATCCTGCCTCTATAATTTGTCATAGACATGTTTCCCTGTGTTTCATGTCATTACACCTCATTCTTTTTAACGGTTATGTAAGGGCCTGTGCTATAGATGAACTGTAGTTGAACTCTTCCCTGTTGGTGTCTTGACTCCCATGTCTATCTCCAGCCCTAGGTCTCCAACCACCTCCTCAGTGTCCCACGAGTGCCACAGACTTAATTTTAAATTGACTCATTCAACTATACTTAAATAAAAAAATAAATTAAAAAAATAAATTGACTCAAACTGAGCTCATCATCCTTCCATCCGCGCCTCCCATCTGAATGGCAATGCCAACACCCACTAGTCACCCAGGACGGAGGCAGGAGCCAGACTGGAAGGAAATAGGTGAAGTAAAGTAGACTCCAACGGAAATGTAAGGTGCTTGGGTCATGGGTCAGTAGCATAGGGAAAGAGACTTGCACAAAAAATTAAAAGGAGGTGGGCTAGCTTTGGACATCTGGAGGAAACAGGTGGGAAGACGGAGGATGCAGGAGCCAAATTTAGGCTTCTGGGTTCCTAGCTGTTCATCACCAAGGTAACTGCGTTGCTATGGCAACAGCAAAGGCAGCACAGCCTCTGCCAAGAACCTTCTCTGCTGCAATTACCTCCATACAAACCAGACACTTCCGCATGGGGAGCTGCGGCCCTCCGGGTACGGCTTAGGAAGGCGGGAATTGCTGCTGCAGTAGCCAATCGGATGAGCTCTGCGGCGAAGGACGCAAAGGAGAGGTGAGGACTTCTTTGAAGCTCGGCAAAGGGCGTTGACAAGGAGGGCTCGTGTCCCTTTCCCACCACTTAGGGGCCGAGGAAAGGAGGAGGGCGGGGCCTGGGTGAGGCCGACCGGGGGCGGGGCCCAGGTAAAACCGTGTGGGGTTCCGCCCACCCCCGCTTCTGCTCAATAGGAAGCCAGAGAGCCCGTCCGGACAGTTGGGGTGTCCAATGAGTGTCGTCGCTAGACCCCGGTGCGGGGCGGGCCCATCCAATCGGCAGCGGCGGTGGGCAGGCGCGGGCGGCAGAGGCGGTGCGGCGGAGGCGGAGCGGGCTCTGCGGCAGGAGGGAAGATGGCGGACGAGGAGAAGCTGCCGCCCGGCTGGGAGAAGCGCATGAGCCGCAGCTCAGGTGCCGTGGGGGTCGGGGCTGGGGCGGGGCCGCGAGGGCCCGCGGAAGCAGGGCTCGAGCTCGCCCCTCGGGCGCGGCGCCGCCCCTCGATTGCCGTGGGGTCTTGGCTCCTCCGCGTCGTCCCAGGGTGACGGCCCGGCTCACCCCGTGGGGGCTGCGAGCCTGAGGAGTGGGGAACCCTGAGGAAACTGAGGCAAGGAGCGGGGCCGGAGAGGCCCCTCGCACGGCCGGGGTGATAGGGGGACGGTGATCCCTCGGCACTCTCTCAGACGATGGCCCTGGCCCTGCCGATCTGACACCTTTCTTTCGGCCTAATGCACGTGACGTCCGGGGAGAAGGTCTTTGCACCCCGCTGGGCCCAGGGGGCACCCCTGGGGGAGGACACCCCAACCCCATGCTCAGGGCGGGGCCCCAGGGTTGCTCGGCCTCGGGTCCACAACCTCCTACTGCTAACATGCCTACTGCCATCCATACCTAATTCTGAGTTTGCGATATCCGCCCGGTGGTATTCTGCCTGAGAACATCCCCCCGTGCTCCGGGACCCGATTTAAGGCTTTTCCCCCAATAATAATGTCAATAATAGGGCACGTTTATCTCAGTGCCAAGCTAGGTGTTTTCTTTCTCTGATTGGCTGCAATTCTGGAAGGTAGGTAGTTATTACTCCCATTTTGCAGGTCAGGAAACTGAGGCCAGAAAACTGAAGGAACTCGCTCAAGGTCATTCATTTCGGGGGGTGGGGACTGGGTTAGAATCCAGTCAGTCTGACTCCACAGCCCCCTGCCCTTCTTACTGCAAACCACTGAGATACACTGAGGTCCAGTGTTTCACTCCGCTGGACCAGAGCTCACAGTAAATCACAGTCGCAGTAAGAATTCCGATTTATTGAACGCCAGGAGCTCTGGTGAGCACTTTGCATACATCATCATCGACTCTCCACATTAACCCCATGAGGTTTGATGTCCTTATTCTCTCACCTCACCCCCACTTTTCAGATGAGAAAACTGAGGTTCAGGGAGATGGAGCCCATTGCCAAGGTGTTAGAGGCAGTCAGTGGCTCAGCTGTCACGCACCCTGCTGCAGCCCTGGCTGTGACCTGCAGCATGAAGCTGATGCTCTGCTCAATTCAGGGCCCCCACTCTCTCCATTTCTTCCCAGTGCAACCCTAACAGTGTTCCCCATGGGTGACATCCGTTCCTTCACGTTGGTGGGCACAAGTCCTCCACGTAACCCAGGCAAACTCTCTGCCCCTGGGATGACAGCCTATCTCTACTGGGTCCTACTTCAAGCTTATTGTTTGCGGCCCTCACTCCATGCTCCTTAGTCTCTGGGTAACATCTGGCCCCAGTAATGCTGGCCCCCAGTTCTGCAGCAGAGTACACTGGGTAGGGGAAAAGAGCAGAGCTTTTGTGTCTGACGCACATGGGTACAGTTCCTGCCTCCCCCACATGTGCCTGGAGCAGAGTAAACACCCAGGAAATGTTGCTTAGTTTTGTGGTCTATAAAATGGACATAATAGTTGCTACCACACTCCTGATGTGTGCCAGCTGCTATCCTAAGGACGTTACAGATATGAACTCATACAGCCCTTACAGCAACCCTCCAGGCAGGTATTGCCGTTATCTCCATTTTACAGGTGAGAAAACCGAGGCCCAGGGAAGGTTGATCATACAGTGAGTGAGTGGCAGAGTGGCAGATTTGAACGGGCGGTCTGGCTGCTGAGTGCACGCTTGGAACCTTTCTTCCTCACCTGGGGTTACTTTCCCCCTTGAAGTTATGAATGACTGAAGTTATAACGTGGTCTTATTGCTTGTTTGGTGTCTGTCTGCCCCCACCTAGAATGTTAGCTCGCTAAGACCTGGTGGCACTGGTGGACAACAGTGGGTTGGCTGAATGGAGGCATCTCACTGGCCAGTCCCTTATCACGGCCTTACGGTGGTGTCCTCTGAGCAGGTCCCAGCTGAATTCCACTCCCCCCTCTTCCAGGCCGGGTGTACTACTTCAATCACATCACTAACGCCAGCCAGTGGGAGCGGCCGAGTGGCAATAGCACTGGCGGCGGCAAAAATGGACAAGGGGAGCCTGCCAGGGTCCGCTGCTCACACCTGCTGGTCAAGCACAGCCAGTCGCGGCGGCCCTCGTCCTGGCGGCAGGAGAAGATCACCCGGACCAAGGAGGAGGCTCTGGAGCTGATCAATGGTGAGCAGAGGTGGAGACAGGGTCTGGGGGCCGGCGGGGGGCAGGTCCCTCTCCCCAGGGGCCAGACTGGGCCTTGCAGAAATCATGCCAGACCCTCTACCCCAGCTTGCTCAGCTGTCAGCTGTGGCCTTGACAGACCTGGAAGTGCCTCAAGCCTGCCTCCCACGGCTGCCTCTCCTTTTCCTCTCCAGCTGGTATTTGAGGGTGAGCCAGGGTAGGGGTGGAGGACCCAACCTTGGGGCTGGCAGACCTGGGTTCAGACGGTAGCCATGCCACTATAAGCTCCTTGACTTTGGGACATTCACGTTGCTTCCTTGAGACTCAGTTTTCACCTCTGTAAAATGGGCATCATCATATACCTGCCTCCAAGGGCCATCGTGAAAGCCCAGTGAGATGAGAGTGCGTGGCACACAGTGGGTCCGCATTCAGTGGGAGCTATCCTTGAGAGTAGTATCATCAAGCAGGGTCCTGGGGCACATGTATGGATGGGTCAGGAGGCAGGTTGGAAAGGTAGAGTCGGTGAATTAACTCTGCCCTGAAGGAGGAGGCTGTTCCTCGTTCTGTTCTGTGTTTCCTCCACAGTCTAGAGCAGCAGTCGATAGGCAAACTTTTTCTGAAAAGGCCAGATGGTAAATATTTTAGGTTTTGCGGGCCATACAGTCTCTGTCAGCTCTGCTTGGTAACTCCATAGCAGCCATAGATGATATGTAAACAGATGGGTGCGGCTGTGTGCCAATAAAACTTTATTTACAAAAACAGCAGGATTTGACCCGTGGGACATAGTTTGCAGCAGCCTGGGCTACAGCTGTCCAGCGTGGCCACCACCACCTACATGTGGTTATTTCCATTTAAATTAATTAAATTTGAGTCATATTAAAGATTGGGTCCTCAGTCACACTGGGCACACTGTTCAGTAGCCACATGTGGCTAGTGGCTGCCATCTCAGACAGCACAGATAGAGAAAGTTTCCATCCTTGCAGGAAGTTCTGTTGGACAGTGCTGGTCTGGATCACACGTGTGGTTTCATCATCCACTCAGCCTCTCTCACCAGAGATCCCAGACCCCTCCTGGGCCCTCCAACCCCACATAACCCGTCTCTCTCCCATGCCCAAATAGCCTGAGCGCCCATCCAGCTCTGCCAGGTCCTGGCTGTGTGACCTTGAGCATGTTACTTAACATCTCAGAGCCTCGATCTTTTCACTTGTAAAATGAGAGTTATGATAATAGGACCCACTGCATAGGGTACTTGAGAAGACTCTGACCTAATGCAGTAAAGCATGAATACCAGCCTTGGCATCTAGTAAATGTTCTGTAATTGCTGGTGGCGATTATGATGGTTGTTATTAGCACAGCCCTGGCATAATCAGTCCATATTGGCTGTTGTTTTGCTATGACATCACTGGTCTGGTACTTGGCCAGTGGGATTTTATTTTATTTATTTTTGTTATTTATTTATTCATTCCTGGTTGTGTTGGGTCTTCATTGCTGCGCATGGGCTTTCTCTAGTTGCAGCGAGCGGAGGCTACTCTTCGTTGCGGTGCGCAGGCTTCTCATTGTGGTGGCTTCTCTTGTTGCGGAGCACAGACTCTAGGTGCGCGGGCTTCAGTAGTTGTGGCACACGGGCTCAGTAGTTGTGGCGCGTGGGCTTAGTTGCTCTGTGGCGTGTGGGATCTTCCCGGACCAGGGATCAAACCTGTGTCCCCTGCCTTGGCAGGTGGATTCTTAACCACTGCGCCACCAGGAGAGTCCCTGGCCTGTGGGATATTCTTAAACACACCTCTGCCCACACCTACACCCCCCATACGGTGTCTGGCACCTGATAAATAGCACCTCTTAGCCTCCTACCTCCCAGCCTGGTAGAGCAGAGCCAAGCTCTTGCACAGAATCTTGAAGGCAGATTCAAAGAGCTCACCTCCTGAGCTCCGTGAGGGCAGGGACTGGATCTGTCTCTTTCCCCACTGTATTCCTGCCACCCAACACAAAGCCTGGCCCACGGCATTGCTCACAGCCTGGTTTCCTGAATCAGGAGGAAGCGAGAAGGATCCCTGGCAGAGGAAGTGGCAGAAATGAAGGCCTGTGGCTGGGCTGTAGGTAGGAAGGCTGTGCAGGGGACTGAAGAGGGATGAGACCCCTCAAGGGCAGGTCCCAGCCAGGTGGAGGACGGCTCAGAGTGAGGCCAAGAGTTTGGGTCCTTTCCCAGAGACCGCAGGAAACACATGGCCACGTGTGACTGGGAGGGGGGCCCTGTGGCGCTGGCTTTTAGGAAAGAGCCGTGTGGCTGGAGGGTGACGGACCAAGAAAGCCAGAAGGCCCAGGGCCCAGGCTGGCTGGACCAGCGGTGAGCTGTGAGCAATGAGTGGGGTCTGGCGGCCCCAGGGGAAGAGGACGTGGCAGGAAACCCGGAGGAATCACGAGATGACCTCTTGGGTCCTCCTAGCTCCTAGAGGGGTCCCTGTTCTGAGGCTTCCGAACCACATGAGAGTGAGCAAGAGGTGATGGGCACTTGGAGGTTGAGCAGAGGAGGTGCCGTCACTGGTTGAGGGGGTTGGGAAGAGGCACAGTCTGGGGAGGGACTCACTAAATCTGAGGGTCTGAGGAGGAGACGTTGGCAAGGCAACCGTGAGAGGACCTGGATTCAGCAGAGCAGCAGGCCAGAGACAGAAGCCCTTGCGACAGTCCTGGCCAGAGATGGCAGGTGGACATGGGGATATCTGAGCATCACGTGGAAGGAAAGCTGTTGGGCCCTGGGGACTGCCTGGGAGTGGCAGATGAGGATGCCCCCCAACCCATCTCTAGAATGGACAGGGGTGTGTCTGGTGGGGCTCACACTGCAGTGGGAGCCTGGCGGTGCTGAGGTCAGCCGGGGTCTTGGGAAGGGGTGTCTGGGGGTGTGCTCAGTAAGCAGCTGGGCCCTGGGGCCTAGCCTTAAGTCAGCGCACACTCGGGAGTGTCAGCAGGGGTCGACATGCCTGCCTGTGCCAGAGGGCCTGGTGGAAGCTGTGGGAGGAATTTCAACTAGAAACACTGTGACTTGAACTTGGGGCAGGTACGAAGCAGGTAGAGTAGATTCTAGAGAGATTTAGGAGGCAGAATCGGGAGGATAGGGTGATGGATTAGAGGGGCAGGGGTGGGGTAAGGTCAGAACCAGTGTGGCCCAGCCCTGGAGTCACACAGAGATGGATCTCGGTGCCAGCGGTGTAGCTTCAAGAAAGTGTCTTTACTCTCGGAGCCTCAGTTGCCTCATCTGTAGGATGGGGACAGGGTGGCCATGAAGATCCAGGGGCCAGCCAGCAGCTGAATGCTCAGCAGAGCAATGGGCTCAGTGTCGGACGCTTCCTGTCTACACAGCAGAGCCTCGACCCCAGTCATTTAGGAGTGTGCGGTGGGCACCATGGTCTGGACAAGGCTTCCGCCTACCAAGAGCTCCCCGCTGCTTCCCCATGGCCCATGGGTGGAGCTCTGGGCCAGGACGTGGGAGGCCTGGTGGGTTTAGCGTGCAGACCCTCCAGTGACCTTGGCCTGAGGCAGGCCCCCTCGAGGGTCATTACAAGGGAGCAGTGAGATGGCCCGGGCCATGGTGCACTCCGTAACCAAACACTTGTGTGGCACATCAGCAAGCTTTGGGCGCCTGGGCTTGGTTTTCTGTTTCGTGAAAGTGGATGTTGTCCCCCCTCCCCTGTTCTCGTCATGGGCTTGTTCCAGGTGATAAAGAGACCAGGATTTGGGCGGCACACTCTGCAGCTGGCAGCCTGGGTCTGTCAGTTCGATTTTAGGTCCTGTGCTCCCCAGTTGCCCCGAGGGGACAGGCTGCCGGCAGTGTGTCCACATTTTCTGCTGAGGCTCCTTTTCCCAGTGCTGGCTCCTCTGCAGCTGCTGGGCTGCGGCCACAGGCTTGTCAGGGATCTGGGTACCGGCTGCCTGTCATTGCCAGTGTCCTTGTGTAAGGAAGCCAGGCCATGGAGAAGCCCTCCCTGCCTACTCCCATCCCTCCATCCCCACATGCCCAGGGCCTGAGGGTCCCAGGGAGGCCCTGATGTGAGCAGCAGCCCCCCCCTACATGTAACTGTGCCCAGGGCCTGAGGGTCGGTGAGCACCTTTGGCCCAGTGTCCCCACCCAAGGTGGGTGGCTCCCTTCTAGCCTGCTGGTTTCAGGCTGGGTGTCTGGCCTCTCTAGGCACCCCCTGCTGGGATTTGGGCCTTGAAGGAAGGCAGACCTAATCCTGTCACCTTTTTCCCTGTCCAGGCCCCTTCCCTAGTTTGTCTCTAAACCTTTTTATTTTTTCTGGCCGTGCTGTGCAGCATGTGGGATCTTAGTTCCCCGACCAGGGGTAGAACCCACGCACCCTGCATTGGAAGCTCAGAGTCTTAACCACTGAACCTCCAGGGAGGTCCCATCTAAACCTTTTTAGAGTCAGAGACCAGTCCGTTTGTTCACTCACTTTCCCTGAAATAATTATGGTGCAGCTCAGGCTGCTATGACAGAATACCAGAGGCTGGGTGACATTTATTTCTCACAGTTCTGGAGGCTGGAAGTCCAAGATCAAGGTATCGACAGGTTTGTTTTCTTCTGAGGCCTCTCTCCTTGGCTTGCAGACAGCCACCTTTTGTGTGCTCACAGGGCCTTACCTCAGTGCATGCAGTGGGGAAAGAGAGAGAGAGCTTTTTGGTGTCTCTTCTTAAAAGGACACTAATCCTGTCAGATCAGGGCCCCTCCCTTACCACTCAACCTTAATTACTTCAGCAAAGGCCCTATGTCCAAATATCACATTGGATGGTTAGGGTTTCAATATATGAATTCTGGAGGGACATAAACATTCAACCTGTATTATTTATGGACTGACAGCTAGTAATTGTCAGGGGCTCACTCTGCACCAGGCACTGTTCTGGCAGTAATTCCTTTACCCTTCACAGCAGCCCTCCAAGGTCAGAGCTGATAATTAGCCCATTTTACAGACCAGGCAAGTGAAGCTCCAAGAGACGAAGTCACGTACCAGGGTTGCAGAGCTCAGGATCGGTAGAGCTGGGATCCGAACACAGTAGTTGGGGTCCACAATCTACCCTGCTCTGCCTCAGCTGCCCCGTTGGGTGAGGGTTAGATGGACGCTGTCTGGGTAGGGGGTGTTGCCGGTCAGGTGAGGCAGGGCATTGCTGAGAGCAGCCCAGGGTGTCTGGTTTGCACTTCCTTTCTTGCCTCCTCTGTAGCATTTGAGCCTGAGGTTCACAGAAAAAAGGCATGAGATTCCAGCATTTCCATCTACAGAACCCAGTGGTGGATCCCTCTCTCTCCTTCCCCATGACCTGTTTCTGTCTCATTTATTCACGAATTCCTTCAACATTAGTGAACACCTGTTCAGTGCACAGCACGGGGAGCTGGGGACACAGCAGTGAGCAAGGCCGACCTGGTCCCTGTCCTCCCCGTGTGAGGCGGCAACAGACGCACAAACAGGAAAGGGGTAAATGCAGGGCCCAGGGAGGCACCTCGCCTAGTGAGGCCTTAGGGAGACTCCTGGGTGAGACCAGAGGACAGCAGATGAGCTTCGGGTGGGAAGAGACGATTAAACAAAGGTTAAGCAAAGGCTGAGAGGTGGGGGGCGGGGGTGGGCAAGACTGGGCGGGACACCATGGGGGGTGTAAGACTGAGCTGAGGGGACACAGGGAGTTCTGAATGTAGCCTTGCATCCTGACTTATGGCCAGACCCCTGAAGGTCAGCTTTTGAAAGGAAAGCTCAGGAAGGAAGCGTTGTTTCTTTAAACAAAATCATTTCAGGCTCCTATCCAAGCAGAATATTTTCTGAGACAGTTGGCTGCTCAGAGGAAGTTTTGGGTGCTATGAACTATAGGGGACATGGGAATTCTTTGGCATTTCAGTGATTAGGACTCCGCTTTCACTGCTAAGGACCCAGTGAACTAAGATCCCACAAGCCATGCGGCTGGCCAGATAACCCCCCAAAAAACAAACAAACAGGGCTTCCCTGGTGGCGCAGTGGTTGAGAGTCCGCCTGCCGATGCAGGGGACACGGGTTCGTGCCCCGGTCCGGGAGGATCCCACATGCCGCGGAGCAGCTGGGCCCGTGAGCCATGGCCGCTGAGCCTGCGCGTCTGGAGCCTGTGCTCCGCAACGGGAGAGGCCACAACAGTGAGAGGGCCGCGTACCGCAAAAACAAAAACAAAAACAAAAAACTATTGGGGGGCAAACGCTTGGCTTTTATCAGTCTTTAGGCTGCTGTTGCTTGCACACATGCACTGTGTGCACACCTTGGCCGGGCCACCTACTCTCAGGGGTTCCCTGCCACTGTGCCCACAGCTCCAGCTGCTGGAGGATGCAGCAGGGGGGTGCTTGTGCAGGGCTCAGGGCTGGGCCCGACTCCCCAAGTGCTGGGCATGTGCAGCAGTGCCCGCCAAGGTACCTGGAGGCGGGCAGGTGCACTGGGGAGCACTGTGCACTCAGGATTCCCTGGCTGGTGTTACTGAGGTCCGGACAGAAGAGAGAGGAGATATCCTGGTGCTGCCCGGGTGAGGCTGAGGGCACAACCAGAATCCAGGGAGAGGAGGAGGTAGAGGAGGGGTATCCTAGTGACATCCGGTTCAGATCGCAGTCACCTGTGAATGCGTCTGGCACAGGGGGATCACCTACCTGGCAGCCCCAGGGCGGTGTAGAGAGCACAGCAGAGCATTACGGCAGAAGCCACTGCAGCATGCGTGCAGTCCACAGAGGGTGGGGCTTGTGTCGCATCCGACGGAGAGCCTGCCTGACCAGGCGGCGCGCCACGGTGACGGCCAGCGCAGACTGCGAGGTGCGGGCGACGAGGACCAGGGATGGGCAGGTCAGAGAGAAGTAGGGGCAGCCTCATCAGCGGCTGGCACAGCCCACACGGAAGAGGGAACAGGATGGTGACAGCAAGGGCCATTTGTCAAGGCGTCTGTCTGTGCCGGGCACTGTGCTGCGGGGCACTGTGGCCTGCTGGCAAATGGCTGACAGTTGAGGCTCAGAAGCAAAGGGACGGTGAGGACAGAGCGAGAGTGACAGGGCCACGGGGGAGGCAGGGGTTACCGGGACAGCCGTGGAAGCAGCCGTGCAGATCAGATGCCGGGACACGCAGTTGCTGCTGTGACATGCAGTGAGACGGGGGTGGGCGGGGAGTGATAGGTGTGCTCTCACCGTCGTTCCAGGGAGATAGATGGATACCAGTGATGTTGAGGTCGGACAGGAGTCGGAGACCCATGGGCCGAGGTGAAGTTTGCACCAGCCGCTCATAAGGCAGATGGCCTGGCTGCGTGTCTGGACCTCAGAGCACCAGGTAGATTAATCCGCGGTGTCACTGTGGTGCTCAGACAGGTACCAGGCGTGTCACAGCCTCGTTTAGGTCAGACAGGAGCAACGGGCAGAGGTGTCACCATGGAGTTCAGAAACCCACCGGTGGGTGTGACAGGGTGCCTCTCACATCCAGCGTGGGCTGGTGTCCCGTCGCTAAGCTGGGGGTGGTGCGTGGTCCCAGGTCCCCCCAGGGGCCTCAGGGATAATGCCCCCCAGGAGAGTGGC